>NC_133514.1:55191770-55492500 GCF_049354715.1 Callithrix jacchus | reverse complement strand
ATGACATCCCTGCTCTCAAGTCAGTTTCAGCATCAGACAGCAGGTACATGATGCTGCTAGGGGAGGAAGGGAAGCTAGACTCTTGTATTTTTCTTTTAATCTGAGAGTTGAGAATGAAACAGCTTCTTTTGAGGAGACAGAAAAAGAACAAAAATTGGGGTGGCTGAAACAAGCCAAAGTTCATCCAAATTCTCATCTGAACCTCCAATCCCTCCAAGATTTTTTTTCCAGGCATAAGAGGAAAAATCATTTTCTAAAACTTTCCATTTCTGATTTTTCTGTGATTCTGGGCAGTCAAACTTGTGTAAAATCTTTTTTCTTTTCTTTCTTCTTTTTTTTGTTTGAGAGGGAGTCTTGCTCTGTTGCCAGGCTGGAGTTCTGTGGTGTGATCTTGGCTCACTGCAACCTCTGCCTCCTGGGTTCAAGTGATTCTCGTGCCTCAGCCTCGCGAGTAGCTGGGTTTACAGGCATACACCACCACACCCAGCCAAGTTTTGTATTTTTAGTAGAGACGGGGTTTCACCATGTTGGCCAGGATGGTCTCGATCTCCTGACCTCATAATCCACCCGCCTTGGCCTTCCAAAGTGCTGGGATTATAGGCGTGAGCTTCCGCACCCGGCCAACTCGTATAAAATTTTTATGTTATCTTTTAAATTTATAAATTCTTAGTATGTTAAACTTGCTTATTTTAATTTTTGGAAATTATCATTTTTTCTGTTATTCTTCTTGGTTTAAGAAGAATATTATACAATTTTGTTGCTTAAAATGATTTTGCTTTTAGCATAAATCTTACCTTTTTTTTGAAAAATATATATGTGATATTTGTTAAAATCACTTTGTTTTTAACCCCTTTTTTGATTATGAGTCTTGTATCATTATTGTAGAAAAGCCTAGAAAATACCAGAAAGTATTAAAAGGAAACTAAATCCACCTACTAAAACAGTTGTTGTATTTTTCCAGATTTCCATGCATTTATATATATATTATACATGTATACTTAACTGTTATATATAATAGTGAATATAGCTATATAAGCAGTTTTTATAGCCTGCCTTTTTCAGTGATCAAAATCATTAGCATTTTTCCATGCTTGGAAATAGTCTTGGAAAATATGATTTTTAATAGCTGCATATGACTTTAATACTATTCTCTAATTTATATATTCTTTTTGGGTTGTTGGCATTTAGGCTGCTAACAGTTTTCCATTATTAATAATGTTACCTTGAGCATTTTTGCTTGAATGCTTTTATGAGGCTTCACAGTTTAGGTGAGAGGCCTAGAATTTGACACTTTATTTCCCCCAGAACAACCTTGTGAGGTAGATGGCATTGTTCCTCCTAAAAAAACAAACTAGTGCCTGCAAGCTGGTCAGCTATGGAGGTGGGTACAGGACTTTCTGGACCAAATCCCAGGTCTTTGTTGGTCCTCTCTTCTGCCTTGGTCACACTTGGAGAGAACTGTGAGACCAAATTATGAGAGAAGGACTACTGAAAATCAGAAACTATGTTGGATCTGAAACTGGATCAGGTAGGTATATACTGGAAACTGTTATACAGACCCTCTTTCCCCTGCCTCTGGCATTTTACATTTTAAAACTAAGGTCTCCTGAAGTAAAGTGATTTGCCTGAGGCCATACAACTAAATATTTATAGCAATGAGTGGGTCCTTAACTCCCAGCAACTGCTTTTCCCAGCAACTGCTCTTCCATGTTCTTTCCCCTGTGCTTGACTCTATAGGCTTCCCAAAGGATGAGGACTAGGGGTCTGAACTCTGTATTCATAGTGAGGTCAGAGTACATCTTTAAAGGGACATCTACCCCAATTACCTAGTTTGAAATCAGTCAGTCTGTACTGAACTACCAGGATGGCAGTACTATAGACTGACTGGATTTGAATCCTAGTTCTACCTTTTTCTTGTTGTGTGTCCTGGGCAAGTTTCTTTTCTTTTTTTTTTTTGAGACGGAGTTTCACTCTTGTTACCCAGGCTGGAGTGCAATGACGCGATCTTGGCTTACCGCAACCTCCGCCTCCTGGGTTCAGGCAATTCTCCTGCCTCAGCCTCCTGAGTGTACAGGCACGCACCACCATGCCCAGCTAATTTTTTGTATTTTTAGTAGAGACGGGGTTTCACTATGTTGACCAGGATGGTCTCGATCTGTTGACTTCAGGATCCAAAGTGCTGGGGGGCAAGTTTCTTAACCTCTCTGTGCCTCCGATTCTGCTTTTCTTTCCCTCCCTCCCTCCCTCCCTCCCTCCTTCCTTCCTCCACCTTACCCCCCCCTTTTTTTTTTACAGGGTCTCACTCTGTTGTCAAGGCTGGAGTGCAGTGGTACCATCATGGCTTACTGCAGCCTTGACTTTGTGGGCTCAAGTGATTCTCCTGCCTCAGCCTCCCAAGTAGCTGGGACTATAGGTGCATGCTACCACACTCAGCCAATTTTTGTATTTTTGGGTAGAGATGGGGTTTCACCACATTGCCAAGGCTGATCTTGAATTCCTGAGCTCAGGCAGTCTGCCCACCTTGGCCTACTGGATTGCTGGGATTACAAATGTGAGTGTTACCGTACCTGGTTATCAGACTCTGTTTTTATAAGATAGATACAGCAATGGTATCTACTGCATGAGATTGTTGTGAAGGCCACATAAGTGCATTGTGCAGAGCTCCTAGAACAGTGCTGGGTAGATAGCGAGCCTGGTGTGTGTGTAGGGAGCCTGGTGGGTGTGTAGGGAGCCTGGTGTTCATGTAGCGAGCCTGGTGTGTGTATAGTGAGCCTGGTGTGTGTGTAGTGACCCTGGTGTGCATGTAGCGAGCCTGGTGTGTGTGTAGTGACCCTGGTGTGCGTGTAGCGAGCGAGCCTGGTGTGTGTGTAGTGACCCTGGTGTGTGTGTAGCGAGGCTGGTGTGCGTGTAGCGAGCCTGGTGTGTGGGTAGCGAGCCTAATGTGCTTGTAGCGAGCCTGGTGTGTGTGTGTAGTGAGCCTGGTGTGCATTTAGTGAGCCTGGTATGCATTTAGCGAACCTGATGTGTGTGTAGTGAGCCTGGTGTGCTTGTAGCGAGCCTGGTGTGTGTGTGTAGTGAGCCTGGTGTGCATTTAGCGAGCCTAGTGTGCATTCAGCGAGCCTGATGTGTGTGTAGTGAGCCTGGTGTGCATGTAGCGAGCCTGGTGTGTGCCTAGCGAGCCCGGTGTGCTTGTAGTGAGCCTGGTGTGTGTGTGTAGTGGGCCTGGTGTGTGTGTGTAGCGGGCCTGGTGTGCGTGTAGCGGGCCTGGTGTGCGTGTAGCGAGCCTGGTGTGCGTTTAGTGAGTCTGGTGTGCGTGTAGTGACCCTGGTGTGCGTGTAGCAAGCCTGGTGTGCATGTAGCGACCCTGGTGTGCGTGTAGCGAGCCTGGTGTGCGTGTAGTGAGCCTGGTGTGCGTGTAGTTAGCCTGGTGTGCTTGTAGTGAGCCTGGTATGTGTGTGTAGTGAGCCTGGTGTGCGTTTAGCGAGCCTGGTGTGTGTTTAGCGAGCCTGATATGTGTGTAGTGAGCCTGGTATGCGTGTAGTGAGCCTGGTGTGCATGTAGTGACCCTGGTGTGCGTGTAATGACCCTGGTGTATATGTCAGCTGGTGCTGCTGAGTAACTAGGCACATTCCCTCTGCCATTCCTCCATTAGCTACCATTTTCAAGGAACTCAAAGGAATCACTTTTTGCCTCTAACAAAATTTACAGAAACTCTGCAATAGCTTGAAATGCACCTATAGTGGCCAGGGAGCATAGATATTTAGGGAGAGTAATAAGATAAAAGCTTTCATGAAAAAAGCTTTTAGAAGACTAAGAAAACTTTTAAGTCAGAGGTCTTTTTAAGCAAGCACCAGAATGTCATGTCAAATCTGTTCCCTTGGTTTCTTGATAGGAAAGTAGTTAAAACAGCCTAATAGCTTATCAATAAATAGAGGTTTCCAGATTTCCTGATTTGCTTTCACTTGCTAGTAATTTTCCCAACTCTTATCAAATTGGATACAAATAGATGTTTTTAAAAATCAAGTTTCCCACATTATTTGATTCAGTTTGCTATTTTGGGCTTAAAAATGAAGAAAGAATATGGCCTAATCCCTGCCCTGTGGTGATATTATATTGCAAGGTCAGAGAATAGAAAATAAAGATTTTCATTGTCACCTCTCCATGACTTCTTAAATGAAAAGATTGGGAGTCTGAGGTTTTTTTTTTTTTAAGATAGAGTCTCACTTTGTCACCCAGACTGGAATGCAATGGCTCAATTTCAGCCCACTGCAACCTCCACCTCTCAGGTCTAAGCAATTCTCCTGCCTCAGCCTCCTGAGTAGCTGTGATTATAGGCACCTGCCATGATGCCCGGCTAAGTTTTGTATTTTTAATAGAGATTGGGGTTTGCCATGTTGGCAAAGCTGGTCTTGAACTCCTGACGTCAGGTGATCTGCCTGCCTTGGCCTCCCAAAGTGTTGGGATTACAGGCATGAGCCACTGCACCCAGCCGAGGGGGTTTGATCATCAAGATAGACTTTCTCTGTCTCATCAGTCACCAGCAAAATTGCAGTGAGACCAGTACTAGTGGTCAGTGTGTGATGTTGGGGGCCACAAGCCTGGGTTTGAAACCCGGGTCCTCAGCATCCAGCTGTAACAGCTGCTAAAGCTTCTCAGCTTCATTTTCTTGTAAAATAGAGAAAATACTTCCTACTGTGAGGCTTAAATGCATTAACATTCATAAAAGCATCTAATGCTAGGCTCTTGTGATTTTAGCACCTTTCCCTCTGATGACGTTCACTGGGAAAAAGAAAGGCTGTGTAGCCCCATCTTCAGAACTGCATGCTTCAAGGCAGGACTTCATTCTAGGCTTGCTTTTAAATAAGATTATTTCCATATACTGTCCAGTCTGGTAATATAAGATAGGAAATGCCCTTCCCTCCATGAGACATGCACTTGAGTTTGGCAAAGACAGTGGTCCCCCCCACCTTCATTTAAAAGGGTTTAAATTGGACTTTAGCAGACTCCGTAGAGTACAGTCATGATGGACAGAGTTTAGGCAGAGAGAATATTTTCCATTTCATAATCTCATACACAGAGACCTAAACTCTGCTATCAGGGACTTCTTTAATGACTGTCAGCCTGGACATGGGTGACCTGAAGAACATGTGTGGACAGTAGGCATATAGGTGACTTCTACTGCTATGGCCTTCTCCCCTCTCCCAGTCACATAGCTGGTAGCTTCACAAAGAGCCAGGCTAGCAGTGAGGTTCTCCTGTGTACAACTCCGGTACCCCTTTCTCGAGTTCTAAGCCTGACCCATGTTACTGCAGATTCCACACTGGGTTACCTGGGTTATTTATTTTTTTTTAGAGGCAGGATCTCACTGTGTCATCCAGGCTGGAGTGCAGTAGTGCAGTCATAGCCCACTGTGACCTTGAACTCCTGGACTCCAGCAATCCTCCCACCTTGACTCCCTGAGTAGCTAGGACTACTCCTGAGTATCTGGAGCTCCTATGTAAACATTTAAAAGATTTAAAATTTTTGTAGAGACAAGGTCTCGCTCTGTTGCTGGGGCTGGAGTTGGGGGAAATTTTTGACACAATTCCATATTTTGTCCAATCCATGCCCACACTCAGGAGTGCATCATACTCAGCTCTCTCTCCCCTCGGCACCATCCCCCTGCAGGTGGCTTAGTGTCCGTCCTCCAAGCACAGGGACTTCCCTGGTCTCCTTCCTCTTCTCAAGGCTCTGGGATGACTCACACTGAAATATTGGTGGAATGAGAATTCCTGTGGAAGCTGTTGTTTCCATCCCTGCCATTTCTCCTCACCTCCTGACCTCACTGACTTGCACAACCAGCTGCCCTGTCATTAAGAGTAATGGGTGGGACATTTTCCCTATTCAGTTTTTGGTTATCAGATGTTACCATCGTTTTGGGCCTCAGGATACAGGCCTTTTCCTTTGCAGGGTTATAGCTGTCTCTCAAAGGCCTGGTTTAGTCCAGCAGCCAGGCAGGGAAGCAGTTTATTCTTCTCTGGCCTGAGGCATGTGTCCTGAAACCATTCTGTTCTTGGCCTCTTTGCCCCTTGTGTGAGATCCTTTCTTCCCAGAGAACTGGCCTGTCCCAGGGATCACCCATCTCTTGGGTAAAGGTCTTTATCCTTGTGTTTCACGACCTGACTCTGGGCCTTAGGGTACAGGGAAGGAGGGAGATTTGGGGACACAGAATGCCCAGCAACTTGTGGTGAGGCTCAGTTCATCCTAGGAAGTATTTAGGACATATTTTACAGGCCTTGTGCTAAGGGAATGTGAAGATGAGAAAATATGGTGGGCACCAGAGGCATGAGAGTTGGGTACTGGCCATGCCTATGTTAAATGACTCCTTCAACATTTCAGACGGAGTTTTTGTAGCAGAGAGTAGAGCTGAAGTTTAGGTGATTTTTCTTGCCTGAATGTCCTCTCTAAGGAGCAGCAAGGAAACCAGCAGTAGCGGTTAGTTAGGAAATGGGGTGTTGTGGGGTGCTACAGTGACTAGAGTCAGAAGGAGTTTCATTGATTGCAAATAAGAGACCCTGCACAAATGAAAATTCTGATGTATGCAGCTCTACCTGTATCTGTTTGAAAACAGAAAGCCACCTTATTTTGTCTGAAATAATTTGAAGAATTTTTAGATGACCACATGACAAACATATCATTTCAATAAGTAATATAAAAAAAAAATCTGTTTGAAAACAAAAAGCCACCTTAATTTGCCTAAAATAATTTGAAGAATTTTTAGATGGTCACATGAAAAACATACCATTTCAGTAAGTAATATAAAAAATATATACAACAGGATACATATTCTGTGAACCACTGTTCATTTCTGTATACCAGACTGTATTTTTAAAAGTATTTGAAGCAGGGCCGGGCGCGGTGGCTCAAGCCTGTAATCCCAGCACTTTGGGAGGCCGAGGCGTGTGGATCACGAGGTCAAGAGATCGAGACCATCCTGGTCAACATGGTGAAACCCCGTCTCTACTAAAAATACAAAAAATTAGCTGGGCATGGTGGTGCGTGCCTGTAATCCCAGCTACTCAGGAGGTTGAGGCAGGAGAATTGCCTGAACCCAGGAGGCGAAGGTTGCAGTGAGCCGAGATCACACCATTGCACTCCAGCCTGGGTAACAAGAGTGAAACTCCGTTTCAAAAAAAAAAAAAAAAGTATTTGAAGCATTCATTATTTTTCACACTAATATCAAAGCATAAATGATAAGTAGCTTAATGATTCTACCTAAAATTAATGCAACTAATGTTTTTCTGTTATTCCCTAGTGTACTATCATTGCAAAGTAGTTATTGTCTTTGAAATGGAAGTTTAAAATGTTAATATAACTTTCAGAAAATTGCAGCTATCGTACAAAAATGTAATTACAAATCATATTTATCTTATGCCATTTTTCTTAAAAGAATGAGATATTTAAAAGATCATATAATCTGTTAAAATCATTAGTATTGTAAGAATCAATTCAAAAATGTGTTTTAATTTAAAGGATAACTAAGCTTGAATTTTTACCACCCTGGAAATTTTAACATTTCAATTCTAGTTTTGTCCATGACTGTTAATAATTCAGTCACTCAACAGATAATTGAGGGCCCACTCTGTCAGACACTGTTCTAAATGCTGCTAGTGCCCAACAAAATAGACACAAAACCCTGTCTTCACGGAGCTGACATTCCATTTGTGGACATTTCTATGGGATAGGCACTGTGTACTTTCTGTGCATGCATGAGCAATTTTAATTCTTATTTTGGCCCAAGAAGAAGGCACTATTATTATTCCAGTTATAGAGGAAGCTGAGGCTTGGAAAGGTTCTCAGTTTCCAGCTCATCTCCATCTATGTGATGCTGGTTTCGTGACCACTGTGCAGTCAGTTGCTTTAGAGTGCTTTGAACCATTGAGTTAGCTTCACTGAGAATTATCATGGAACCACTTACATTGGTATTAGCAAGTATGCTTCAAAATGATAGTAAACACAAGGAAGCAGCCTCAGAGGTGGGGATGCCAATCATGTCATATGAGGGCAATTGTAAGATAGTATTGAACTAAGATCAGTATGTAGGGGGTTTGGGAGGCAAAATTCATGTCAGTATAAGGAAGAACTGTTTAACCTACCCATAGAAGGGATGTATTGCCTAATTAAATGCTGAGATTAGAGAACTTAGCCTTGTGGATGTGGTCAAGACGATTCAAGTGTTAGATAGATGATCATTTAGATCAGCTTCCCAAACCTGCTCATCAGAATGATCCAGCCACTTGTTGAAAGGATGTGTTCTAGTTACCCTGAGATGTTTTCATTCATTAGATTTAGGGTGAGGCCTGAACATCTGAATTTTTAATCAACACAATAGGTGACCTGTTTGCTGGGTACAGGGTGGTGGGATATAACAGAGGTCACAAATGTACAGAAGCCCATTTTTGAGGAGCATGTATGAAATGTTTTAGGAACTGAAAGGCCAGCTTTGAGGTTGTAGTCAAGAGAATGAAGGGCAAGTTGTATTAGAAAAAAGTGGACACATAGATGTGAGCCAGAAACTGGAGGTTTTGCAGAACCACATTAAAGATTTTAAGCACAAATTAAACCATTTTAGCCTAGAGCAACATAGGGTAACCAGATTGCGTGTGTGTGGGCACGTGCACGAATGTGCAGATCCACACAGGCAAAATACACATCATATTTTTAAAAATCTCTCAGGCTGTGAAGAGAATGGACTTAAAAGTGTGGAAGAAAAGGGGTAGAGTGGGAAACAGTGGGAAACTTCAAATAGACAATTGAAGTATTCCAGGTGAATGACAAGGGAAAATGAGGAGGTATTTTTGGGAGCTAAAATCAGCTGGCCTGGATGACAGACCAGATCATGGGGATAAGGTCAAGAGGGTACTCAGGGTGGAGAGGCATACCCTTTACTCACCCAGGGAATACGTTTTTGGGAATGTTTTGAATATATGGAATTTGAGGTACCTGAGATGGCCACTCTGACATGTCTAATGGGTGGTTGGGTAGGTGGGGTTGGAGCTCTGAAGGAGAGGTCAGATGGTTGGAACCAAAGGTGGATGAAACTGTCGAGGGAGCAGGAAGAGTGTTAGAAGAGGGCTCCAGACATCCAATGTCTGGTGGTGGAGAGGAGGAAAACCAGGATTCGGCTGTTTTGTGAAGGTGATGTAGTCATGAGAGGAGGAGAGATGAGACCCGAAAAGAACAGTCTTTGATTCCTTGGCCTGGATGTCCCTCTGCCTTCAGCAAGAGCTGTTTAGGTGCAGCGGGGAGCCTGCATGGAGTTGGGGTGAGGACCAGAGAGAGTGATTATGGAGACCCCCTCCTGAGAGATGTGGTTGGGAAGACGAGCAGAGACCTAGGGCAGTCACTTAGCAAAATGTGGAAGGGAGGTTTTTCAACATTTTTAAAAGACTGAGTAGCCTTTTGGGCTATTTTGCTGGTTTATTTTTGAAATGTAAGTGGAGGAATTAAAGAAAAAACTTTGGAGTAATGCTATTAAAGTTTCATCTTTGTTATTTTAAAATGTTTTCTATGATGAACTCTGAAGAAGTCTTTGAGAGGATGATGGATTTACATTGTCAGTCCTCTTATACAAGTGAACCCTTGTGAAGTAATTTTTTCAAAACTAAAGCTTTATTTTTCTCTCCTTGAGATAAGATAAACACAGGCACCATTAATAGCACGTTTTGCATTGTTATCTAAGAAGGGGGATGGTTGTAGGCATATAGTGTAGTATCACGTGAGCCAGTGGTTTTGTACATGGGACTCTTAGGTTGGCTTGGCTTATGTGCCATGTGAAAGTGAGAGCCTGTGCCCGGGATCTGATTTCTTTAATTGAGTATCAAATTAAATTCAAAGACCCTGGGGACTACCAGCCAGAAACATTTTCCCTCATCCTGATTTGCTTCTATGTTCTACACATCTATGTCCTGTTTTATTTAAAACAAACGTAAGTCTTTAATTAAGAAGGTTTTAAAGTCATAAGATTACAAAGTAATCTTGAATCCAATCCTCTGTAATTTTAACCAAATCACCCAATATCTTTAAGCTCAAATGTCCTGTCAGCTTTAAATTGAAACTGAATCCCACTGAGAAAATATTACGCAGTCTCATCAAAACCTGTGCTAATTTCTTTCTTTGTTTTTGTCCTTTCTTAAAGAATCAATAAGCTTGCTTTTCTAAAATGGTGATTATTAAAGTTAGTAACTCTGATAAGATATATTTCTTCCCATTAACTTTGCTGTAATAACAAATTTGTGTTCAGAACTACAAGGCTGTTTTTTTTTTTTTAAATTTCATGATACACCAGGGGATTAATTGGGTGTTCTGTTGAGGATTAAAGAGTCCAATTTGGGAAATAGATAATGGTCTAGAGCAAGCTTGTCCAGCCCGCGGCCCAGGACAGTTTTGATTGTGGCCCAACGCAAATTCATAAACTTTCTTAAAATATTGTGATTTTTTTTTTTTGCAAATTTTAAAAAGTTTACCAGCTGTTGTTAGTGTTGGTATATTTTATGTGTGGCCCAAGACAGTTATTCTTCTTTCAATGTGGCACAGGAAAGCCAAAAGACTGGGCACCCCTGGTCTAGAGATACAGACTGTTTCCCCCATAGATGGGTAGGTTCCCTAATACTGCCCTCTCTCTTGAGTCTGAGGTATTTCTTGCAATTATTCTAGCACTACAGATCTGTCAAGGATAATAAAGCATAGTTAGTAACACTAACTATGGATGTTACAAAATTTGATTGTCAGTATACCCTGTGCTGATTGTGCTCATTCAGGTTAAACAAAATCATAGGGTACAGAGGTGTAAAAACTCAAATGCTAGCTTTTCACTTTACAGATAGATCTGTGATACAGTGTTCTATGCTGGGCACATTGTGCTCAGACCTAATTAGTTAAAGTAAGAAGCCAAGTTAGAAGGTTGGTCGAGTATGAAATCAGCACAAGAAGAGTTGATCGGATGATGTCAGGGGCCAGTTGTCTGAAGCTGTTTGGCTAGTGTATCCATTTCACTGTAGTGACATACCTATGACAAAAACCAGACCATGGTGTTTTTTCTGGATTAATGGCTGTGCTATATTTCTAGCAGTGCTCTACTCTAGACATTTTATATTTAAAGAAATGATGTTATATGCTCGTTTTAGAGATGAGGAAAGTGAAGCTCAGAGATGCTGCATAATTGGCCTAAAAGTTACACAGATAATAAGGGTTGATATAGAATTAGAACTTGTGTTTACTTCCAAAGGCTGTGTTTCTACTCTTTGTGCTTCACTGCTAAGATTTGGGCAGTCCATAGGTCTTCAATGATGCAAATCACCTCCAAGAAACCTCATTGCCTTAGCACTTGATGTCGATTCTGTGAGCCCAGCTTTTGGTTTCCTTTGCTGAGACACTGTTTAAGTTGGGGTGGCTGAAAAAGGATCCCTGAGCTGGCCACATCTGTTTTAATTAGGGATGTGTAAAATTCCAGCCATCAACTGTGCTAGGAGTCTGGATAGACTGCGTTTTACAGCCAATAAATGATCTGAGGCACATTATGTAGATTTAGGGATGGTATTTGGGATGAAATGATGGAGAGTTAGAATGGTCTCCCAGCAAAGCTATGCGCTGTTTACTGTAGGAATTAGCATGCCTGATTAGTACAGCTCTGAGAAGCGGTGAAAATGTCTAAAAAAATCCAACAATTACCTCAATACCCTAAATAGTCTTATGTCAGCAATTAGCAGTAACGGTCTTTCATTAATCCATCAGATTTCTGATGCTGCACATCCTAATGCAGGAGATAATAGAGAATCCTCAGGATTAGCCACTGATGCATCACACCACACTATGTCATTACAGCAGCAGTGTTGAGACAGCGTATTGAAGCAGAAAAACAGTAGAGCAGTAATTCTCTGAAAGCAGGAATGTTTTCCTTTTCTTCATTCAATTCAGAGCCCCATGTACAATGAGCCATGACTAGGCAGCAGTCTGTGTCATGAACTCTTTGGAGGTGTGTAAGTTGGCCTTTTAGTTCTGTTAGTGAGATATTGCAAAAATAAGAGATTCCAAGGAAAGAAACATTGCTGCTTAATTTAGAGGGGTTCAGATTTTGTAGCGATTCCTTGATGAAATGGGCTCTCTTTCATGTATTCTGTGGTTGTGTTATCTAATCTTAGGAGGAGTCACCATGTTTTTGCTCTTCCCCAAATTCATCTTTGGATGGCTGTGTCTCAGAATTGTTTAGCAAATATTTCACATCCTTTCTGGTTTCTTCAAGTCCCCAAATGTCTTCCCTTCCCCTCATTCTCTGCAGGGAGCCTTGCCTTGCACTTGACTTCCATGTTATTAGCATCATGTAAACTCTCCCACCTTCCCTTTACTCCTCGTAGAATCCCTATATTGTCACCTGTGTGTATAGTGTGTGGCTGTTGCACCTTGACAGATCGAATTTCAAATCTGACCTGCTCTCTCTATCTGGCAGAGTGGCCAGGCACTACTCATTTGGAACCTTTGATTCCCTTATTCCTTTCCAAATGCTCCTCCTGTGTCTTCCCTGGGGTAATGACAGCATCTTTTGTCTAGTTCTCAAGCTGAGAAACTTGGAGTTATCCTGATTTCTGCTTCTCTCATGCCCACATTCAACCAGTCAGCAGATCCTGTTGATTCTACCTTCAGAGTATTTCTAGCCACCATCCCAGCCCTCCTGAAGGTCTTTGCTGGCATGATTCTTCCCTAGGATTTTCCCTCTTTCAGCATTGCTCCATGATGGTCTCATCTGATCTTCCAAAATATGAATCTGATCACATAGGCTCCAGTGTCTTCCATTTTCACCTGGGAAAACACAGAATCTGTTTCAAGACCCGCTGGGTGTAGTGTGATCTGCTCCCAGCACTTATCTGTGTTCATCTCCTACAGCTTCATCCCTTCTCCTTCTGTGGGCCCTGATGCTCCTCAAACATGCAAGCATATGTTCTCCTTGTAGCTCCTTTCTGGTTTTTCTTGTTGCTGTCTTTGTTTTAGTTGTCTGTATCCCCCAGTAGAATGTTCATTCCATAAAGAACAGGATTTTTTTTTTTTTTTCCCATTTTGCTTACTGCCATCTCCAGCCTCTTGGTTTCCATTGTCCTGTTGCCTGTCTCCAGTTTTAGAAATGCAGACCTATACAATGAAGTTCAGGCTCTTTATCATGGTATTTGGTCTTCTCCACAATGCCCAGTTCCCTGTCTTTAGGCCATTACTGTTTGATACTCACAGAAACCCTAGCTACACCCAGCTATACTATGGCTATGTCTTTGTTCCCATAGCTGTGAAGGTAGCACATGCTGAAAAACTCTTTCCTCATTTTTACTTACTTGTTAAAGGTCTATTTCTTATCTTTAATGCCCAAATGGATTTCCACCCATAGAAAAATATTTTAGATTTCTCCCAGTAAACACTTTGCTGCCGCTTGTGTAGCATTATCACATTTGACCTTTGTAAGTTATTTGTGAACATCTTTCTCTTTTGTTATTCTTGTAAAATCCTTGATGGATTTCTTTTCATTTCAACTCTATTATTGCATCCTTAGTTATCACCTTTTACACTGTGTTTACCCAACTTATTTATGAATAGAAACAGCTCTAAGTTCATATTTCAGATGATCTCAGTTAGTGTAGAAAGCTTTTATTATTCCCTCTTGTATGAATTATTTACATGAACAAGACATAACATGCATATGACAACAAATTAGGGTATGTTATTTTCATATTAAATGTCCCTAAGATGATAAGCAATGAATTTTTAATGTATTACACAGGCATATCTTTTATTTCATTTTTTGTTTCTTCAAATGTAAAAACAATAGGCTTTCAGGGAAAATGATTATTTTTATTTAGAGATCACTAGTTGAAAAGAAAAAACTTAAAATTTGCATTGTGCCCTTCAACATTATGCCACATATTTGGGATGTATATTTCATATATGTTGGAGTTTAAAATATTTTTCCAGCAGTATAGAAAAACAGAAAAAAATAGACTTATGTTTTTTGTTTAATTGACATGTATTTTATATTTTTATAGTCAAAATGCTTTTGATTATAATAGCTAAGGCAGTTTTATAATGCAGGGCCCAAGTCTCATTTCCTTTCTCTCCTTTCACCAGATTAAGTAGTACTTCTTGATTTAATGCACTGATATTTTCTATAAAGTGCTTAGCATAGTGCTATGTGCTTAATAGGTAGTTAGCACCCAATAAACGTCAGCTTCTATTATTCAGAAAGAAGTGATGTTCTCTTTTCAGAGTCCTTCTTGGCTTCTCATTCATCTTATTATTGCCTTGTATTATTTTTATATATCTTTTCTAGCTAAGTGTTCTCTAATATTGTAGAGAATTTTGTACATTATAAGGGATTAATAAATTATTTATCCACTGAATAAATAATGAACTTGTGAACATTCTTTTAAAATTTAGGTAGCTTTGAAGTTCCTTAATACTGAGCCCAAACATGGCGGAAACTTCTGAGCACAGACAAGTTAATGCCATAAATAATCACAGAAAAGCCACTGGACCCAGAACGAGTCTCGGGGGATGAACCAGACGTCACATTTGCCTGTCTACAGCTTACTTGCTGAGGCAGTTCTACTAAATTAACAGGGGATATATTAGCATGTTCAGAGACCTCTAAGGTACCGTAAAACCCATAGAATGCCTACTTCTATTACATTTGATAGAGTTACCCATTTGGTTAAGATTAGTTACTCAGTTTATTTATGGTAAATGACTCATTTGGCCATTTGTTTGGGAAAGGTAGGAAGAGCAGTGGAGAGAATGAGAGACTGCAGGGCAGACAACAGCTTCTATTTTCTGACTATGCACTCACATGAGAGAAAGAGAGCCCTTCAGAAAGCATTTGCTTGGATGCTTCACATGGAAGATATGAGCTGCTGAACTATGGGAGCTGGCACCGGGGCGGAACATGTCCTTTAAAGTCAACCCGTTAACCATTGCAGTGCTTGGAATCTAGTAGGCGTTCAAGGAATACTTGGATGGATAGATGACAAACTGGAAGTGACAATGTTCCAGGTAGAGGAGATAGCTCACTTTTTGTGGATGGCTCAGTTGCAGGCCTCCATTTGGTTCTTCCAAGGTCCAGTGTTTTGCCTGATAGTTAAGCCATTTTCAGATCTATGAATGCATAGGTAATATAACCATTACATTATCATTGTTCTATTTCATTTACTTCTGTGTAAAACCAGTCTTCCTTGTCATGATTATATGAATTGTATTCATTCCCACAATGATTCAAAATTACTGTGTCTCTGAATTGCATGGCCCTCTATTGGACAATAAGTGGGGAGAAAATGTAAGCAAGATGGGCTTCCTGGAAAAGCCTACAGCTGAAGTGGGAGATGAGACATGCTTACATGGAGGTCAGTACAGGACACAACAGGTAATACATAGTAAAGGACTTCAGAGAAGAGAAATAGTCTATATAGTCTGGAGGATCCAAGAGCACTTCAGAGAAGAGGTTGCATTTTAAGCAAGACCTAGAAGGAGATGTTGGATTTAAAGCAAAGAACTGGGTTGGAGATTTAGAGTGAGGACATTGAAGAGAAAGCAACAGGCATAGTAATTGGTAACTTTACAGTCATATAACTGAATTTATGTTAATTAGAAGTGTAATTCAGGCTGGGTGCAATGGCTCACTCCTGTAATCCAAGAACTTTGGGAGGCCTAGGCAGGAAGATCATATGAGGCCAGGAGTTTGAGACCAGCTTGACCAACAGGGTGAGACCCATCTCTACAAAAAATATAAAAATTATCCATACATGATGGTGCACGTCTGTAGTCTCAGCTATTTGGGAGGGTGAGGCACAAGAATCTCTGGAACCCAGGAGGTGGAAGTTGTAGTGAACTGAGATTGCACCATGGCAGTTTAGCCTGGGTGACAGAGCGAGACCGTGACTTTAAAAAAAAAAGTGTAATTCATTTGCACATGTGTATTTGGCTAAAATGCTGTATCTTGTCAAGTTGAAGATAAATTTTATTTCTCTTTATATCCTATAGGACATACTTTACAATAAAATTTTGTTTGGTCATGTTTTTCTTATACTGTTTTGTGTCTTTAAAGCATTAGGGTTCTTCATACTCAGGATAAAACAAGGAAGTCATAATTGCATATTGTGATATTCTTTGAAGTTATGTTGAACAGCGTCCACAGTAGAAAAGGTTAAGTGCATTTCCTTGTGTACACACTGCCTCTTACCCACCAGCATTGGGGCCACCTCATTCATTTGTTTGCTCATTCAACAAATATTTATTAGGCATCTACTGTGTGCCAGGAAGTATCTAGTGTCTTTAAATTGTGTTTGCATGCCTCATGGTATGTTTTATATTCTTTTTCTTTCTCCTGCTCTATGAACATTTCTTTGGGGGATATAGTAGGTTCTTAATAATCATTGAATTAATGCACATTGAAAAATCTCGGAAAGGAATTCAGGCATGAATAAGCAGGATGGATTTGTTGAAAGTTCCGCTGCAGTTTTGGACTTGAGTACAAATATTGAGTACTGTGTTTCATAGGACTTCATTAGAACAGAATGCATTTACTACTTTTGAAATTTTTCTGGAGCTTTTCCTTAATGTAATAAATAATCCCACACATGAATCACATCACTTCAAAAATCTAACTTTATATTTTGACTAACCTTTATTACCTAATGGAGTTTTGGTATTAATTTAAGCATGAAGAACTATTCTTAGCTTTTGCCAGGAAACAGGTATTTGAAGTTCTCTATACTTTTATTAATCCTAACATTTCTTTAGGCCATTTCAGCTCTTATATGAATTGAGGAGGAATAAAAAACCATTCAGTCAACCAAACAGAAAAACTAAAGACTAATTTGTTCAAGACTTACAGAGTATATGTCCCTTCTACTCTTCCCTAAACACTGAGATATTCACATTTCCTTGAAAGACCCAGCAAAGCCATAGTAGTAGAAAGTGGTCCAGAATAAAGTATCTGAGAAAGCATTATAGCTATAATAGGAAGGTGTTTTACAGAAGATGAAGACTAATAATTTCAAATTCATGTGATAAATCCAGTTTGTTTAATTTTTAAATTTGTATTTCCTAATAAAGTAACTTATTCTAGGGCTCAAGGTTTTATAAATGGAGAAAGTTAGTGCATATGGTTAAGATTTCAAACTCTGTCATAAAAAGAATTTTCCATGTTTCTGTCTGCCCTGTGTTGCATAAATTGCTCTGTGATTTATAATTTCTTAGACATATTTATCTAATGATGTGTTTGAAAGCATCTACATTTTGTGTCTACACTAGTCTTTTAATGTTTCTAAGTTCATTTTTAATGGTTCAAACTTTTATAGACTATCTTCTGAGGAAAAATCATGAAGTACTACATCACAATATTAAGTTCTTCAAATTAGAACTACAGTTTTAGTGCATTTGTTATTTAAGTATTATTAGGTTAGTTCTTACGCTAATTTTAGACTTATTAACAGATAGGCTGGAGCCTGCCAATTAATACTTTTTACTTTTGATTCAGCAATAATTTGGGTAGTCAGAAATGCAGATGCATTTTTCATGGTCTTTTAGAAAATGATTTTCTTTTGATTTAATTACTTGGTGCAGGACATATTTCATCACAACACTTCTAAATCCAATTAAATATTTTTCTGCAGGCAATAATTATTCTAAACTCTTTTCCTCACAGTGGAAAAGTTGATCAACTTAAATAATCTTAACCATGTTTGTTTCTCCAAAACTGTAGTGTTTTACCTTGTAGATTTTCTTGGTTTCCAGGTGATGAATTTAAACTAGATGTCTCATTTCCATTTTTGAGCATTTTCTTCAATTTGATTGACTTGTACTATTCTACATGCTTTTATGTTCATATTCCACATGCTGCTTACATATATATGGTGAGGTGAGCAAGCAGATATTATCCTGATATTGTAGAGCACATGATTTCTTGCTGTATTTTCATTGGCTCTTTTCCAGTGAGCAAATACAGTATTTTTTACATTAGTTTTCACTTCTAGTTAGAATATAACTGTACTTGAAAACTTACCAAAAGAGTATTGCCACATCTTACCAAGTAGATTACTAAAGACAGAAACAGCCTTGTTAGCATGTTTTATTTTACTTGTAACAAATTCCACTTTCTAAATCATTGAAAGGAAGTGCATAACTAGTCTTTCCCAAATTTGGTAGGGGCTTTAGGGGTAGAGATGGTCTGTAATCAAAGATAAATGGTAGAATGGAAGGATGATTGGCAGTGACAGATACTGAGCAGTGAGGGGAAATCATACTTAAATGAGTTTCCTGTATCTTAGTATGTTAATAAAACATTATATAATTTACTATGCTGATGGTTAGTGTTTGTGGTTTCTTTCCTGTTTCAGTAGACAGGCAGAACTTGCTACAGAAAGAAACTTCCAGTGTCCAATTGAATTAATTTATTTATATATATATATATGTGTGTGTGTGTGTGTGTGTGTGTGTGAGATTCCAAAGTATCTGATAGTTATATAATTTGAAACAAATAAGTATAAGAAAGGAGCTTTAAAGATCATCTTACTGCAGTTTTATGATAATGAGGAAAATGAGTTTTGAGGAAGTTTATTTTTCACAGGTTTTGGTTGTAAGTGTCAGAGTCCCCAATTGAAACCAGTTAAAGTAAACTGAAAAAAAAAAAAAAAAAAAAAAAAAAGGCCGGGCCCGGTGGCTGAAGCCTATAATCCCAGCACTTTGGGAGGCCAAGGCGGGTGATCATGAAGTCAAGAGATCGAGACCATCCTGGTCAACATGCTGAAACCCCGTCTCTACTAAAACTACAAAAAATTAGCTGGGCATGGTGGCGCGTGCCTGTGATCCCACCTATTCGGGAGGCTGAGGCAGGAGAATTGCCTGAACCCAGGAGGCGGAGGTTGCAGTGAGCCGAGATCGTGCCATTGCACTCCAGCCTGGGTAACAAGAGCGAAACTCCGTCTCATAAATAAATAAATATGTGTGTGTGTGTGTATATGTGTGTGTGTGTGTGTGTGTGTGTGTGTATATATATATATGACTGGGAAATCTAGAAGTAGATTTGGAGTCAGAAGTGCAGGAGCCGATTGGTGTTTTTAGGGGTTGGGTATTATATTTGTAGGTTATATCCTTATTCTTAAGGATTTGGTAGGGAAACAAGTGATTGGCAGCTCCACTAGAACCATGGGGAAAGGGAGGAGCCAGTCTCAGAAAAAGGAAATAAACTCACCTAATTTAGCGGAAAAATTGCTGCTGGAATCTGGCTTTTAGATTCCCAAGTTAATCCCATCTACCTCAGAACCTTAGTACTTAGTAGGATAGTTGGATTAATGAAGAGGGTGCTTAACTCTTACTTGAGATATTGTCTATTTAGTTCTCACTTTAGAGCACCCTGAAATTGGGGTTCTAAAACCTTGTCATAAAGCCTGTAGCTACAGTCTTTTGGAAATCAGTTTTCAGAGTTTTTATAAAACAAATTATTTGTTGGTGACATGGTAAATGCAGATGAAAATAAAGCACAAATATGCTAAAAATTTAGAATTAAAAAAAAATGCTAATGGAAATAACTCCTGAGAACGTATAAACTGTGATCTGTTCAACATGCAGGTCTTTTCAACTTTCTCTTTGTCCCAGAGCTAAAACTATTTTCAGGGCCTGGATGTGTGTCCTACTTGGATCTGCTTAAAGGCCCTCACACATTCCAGTCAATCTGTATCTTCTTCTCCAGGGGACCTTGTCATCTCAGCCAGTAGATTTAATTTGTCTTTAATATTAAATATGTTCAGTAAGTATATATGTATGTACATGTGTGTATTTAAGTTTTACATTTGATTTTTCCTAATTATCCTTAGTGAATTGTTAGAAATGTGATCAGAAATACCCATAATATTAAGAAGAGGAGAGAGGGAGACAGGAAAAGACTTAGTTAATTCAGAAACTGCGTTAATATATCAAGATATGATTGCTAATACATACTACAGAATGTTTAAGTTCTCTCACAAAGAAACACACATCTTCTAGATAATAAGGTAACACAAATGTATGTACCTTAATCATATCCATATTTAAAACTAGGGTGAGTGGCATGAATCCTAAGAAGCGAGCAGTTGCCCAAAGCTGTACTTCTGTCTCGGATGGATAACTGCAATCACTAACCTTTCTTAAAGAATTTCATATGATACTGAAAACATAGTGATTAATCAAAGGTACTTTTAAAATGGAAGACTTTTATTTATAGCCGTTAACTTGTTTTGATCAGAGAAAGAAGCAGTAAATGTCCGACCTACCCTCTACGGGAAGACAGAGCTCGTTCAGAAAAAACCGGGCTGCAGATTAGAAGAAAGTCTTAAGTTCAGGCTTTATTGAGAGGAAAGAGCCTCCCGACGGACCAGCCAGGAAGAACAGGAAAATGGCCCCGCGCTCTCAGAGGAGCAGGGTTCTTTTATATGGGGCTGAAGGGCAGAGGGAGTGGGAAGGCCTGGAGAACCGAGGTGGCGGGCAATGGTTGGTCAGTTTAAACTGCTGGGCGGGGAAGCCGGGCGGCGGGAAGCTGGGGAGAGCTGATGAGGCAGGTGGTGATTGGTCAGCCGGTTGCCAGACGGGAGGTGGCTGCAGCTGGGCGGGAAGGCCAGAACGGTATGTAGAGTGAAAGATAATGGAGCCTCTTTGTGTGGGAGGGGAAGGGCTTTCACGACAGGGACAGAGTTTTCCAAACAGTAAAGAATAGGTGAAACATTTATTGTATACTTAATTTGGGTCCAGCATTATGCTTTACATAATTTTCCCTTGCATCTGTGAAGTGGGTGCTATTGCAAATATGAATCCACCTTACAGATGGGGAAACTGAGGCCCAGAGAGGTTAAGTAAATAATCTAAGGTGAATCCAGGTCAGAATTTGTGCTCTTGAGTGCTATCAGGGATTTGTTTAGGAGCACTGTCTGGTTATAAATGGCAGAGCAGACAACGGACCTTTGAACCACTCTGTTTTCTACCTGCTTCCATGGCAGACCTTGTCCTGAATATTTCAGGATCAATCAAGCAAGTAACAAAATTAGGTTATTGACTCATGGTTCTGTAAAGGAAAGAAAATTGAATATTTCTGAGAAAAATTGTACCAAAATAGAGAGTGCCCTTAAATTGTATCAACTTGTGAGAAGTGTTTTAGGTAAGAAGAGTTTCCAGTATTTTTTCCCTGGGAAATTCTCTACAGCATTGGACCCTGGGAGGAACAGAATGTACATTTACCTCTTTCCAAATAACTATTTGTTCTCTTTTAGAGACAAGATTTGGTCTTAAAAGTTGGGCAGACTTCACATCTAATTCTTCTACTGTTGTTACAATTTCCTGCACTAATCCTAAACCCCTTGGAGGTTTTATTACATTGGTTCGTGGCATTAGCTTGTCAACAGCTGGATGAGACAGAAGTTAGAAAATGGACTTTTTAAGGTCAAGAAGCTAAGCAACCAGAAGAACCAATTTGTCTACTTAAATCATCTGGGGAATGGAAACAATTATTTCACAATGTGGGAAATGAAAGACTGACTAAAGCTAGTTTTTTTGTTTTTATTTTCTTTTTGTTATTCCTCTTCATACTTCCTCTTTCCTAGCAGCATTATGTGTGGATTATAGAAAGCTTACATGTTGAGTTTGTTATGTGGTTATTTGACGTGGTTGTGTTAATGTTTATTGTGAATACTGTGAGTGTTTTTCACCCTTCTGGCTTAATTATCTGTGTCCACATCAACCTGAATGTATTTGAGAAGTAAAGGGGCCCAAGACTTCAGTAAGAGCCTTTACAAAAATAAAAAAAATAAGAATTTATCTTTTAATAATGTGGTATTAATACAGATTCCATATTTAGGGCAATAGTCTATGGGAAGGTGAACTTCACCTGCAGGTTTTATAAAACGTATTTCTTCAGAATACTTAGGAATATATTTAGTATAATATTTTATAAAATTTAAATATTGTTTTATTCTCTTAAAAAGGATATTCCTTATGCTCTGGTACAAGAACAAAGATGTAAGATTATTTTATGAAACCATGAGATGATGATGTTCATGACTGAAAACACGTTCTCCAGTGGGTATTGGCTGGGCACTCTCTTTCAATTACTTTTGCTTTGTTTTTCCCTAGTATAATGCTTTATAACACAAAACTTTATATACTGACATGGTACAACATAAAACCCATTATTGGAAAACCTCTGTTTCCTTTTTTTTGAGACGGAGTTTCACTCTTGTTACTCAGACTGGAGTGCAATGGCGCCGATCTCGGCTTACCGCAACCTCCACCTCCTGGGTTCAGGCAATTCTCCCGCCTCAGCCTCCTTAGTAGCTGGGATTACAGGCACGCGCCACCATGCCCAGCTAATTTTTGTATTTTTAGTAGAGACGGGGTTTCACCATGTTGACCAGGATGGTCTCGATCTCTTGACCTCGTGATCCACCTGCCTCCCAAAGTGCTGGAATTACAGGCGTGAGCCACTGCGCCCGGCCCTGGAAAACCTCTGTTTCTTAAGGCTGAAAGGTACATTTATTTTTTATGTGAATCTCTTTTCTATTTTTTGGGTGATTTCAATGGACTGTGAAATCCAAATTACTGTTTCTTTAAATAATAAAGCAAATATACAATTCAAAATAATCTGAGCTTTTTTCTTAGCAGGCCAAAGAAAAGTTGTTAATTTTTACTCAGATTATCTCTTTTTCTTTCCTCCATTGTGCTTGTATATATCAGCTCAATTCATGAATGGATAATCTTAGTCATTAATTTCAAATCATTGTTCTATTATTAAAACAATTTGATGTTGATGAAATCAAGTTTTAAAAAAAGGTAAAAAGGGGAGAAAACTTGCAATAACTGGACAGCACATACTTAAATATAATAGTGCAATGGGAATGTTTTCTCTTTTCAAAGGAATTTCTTTGTGTGCTGGTATTACTTATTAAAATAAGAGTATTTTTTTCCCTAAAAGTTGCATATGAATTGAAATGCCGTAAATACAATATTTAATAATACTTTGGAGGTTTCTGCTTACTAAAGGTCCTCTGAGATTCTTTTGCAAAATGAGAAATGAGTTTTCAAACTAAACACCCTGTAATTTGTGTTCATAAATTTAGATTGATAATACATTACCTTTACTTAAAATGAAATATGGTTGTATTTGTTTTACTTTCGAATTAGAAAATCTTTATATACTGTGGAAACATTTCTAACTAACACACTTGACTAATCATTCTCTATGACCTCTGTAAAAACGTGTAAACTGATGTCCACCCATGCTAAACACAATAGAATTGTATGTCAGTTCTACTATGTAGAAGAGTGAGTTTTATGTCAATTCATCTGTGTAGATGAGTCAGTTGTACATATCTCAACTCTCTTTTTGCCAACAATATTTGTAATTTAATTAATTTACAAAATTACTCTATCAAGAAAATTGAAGAAATATGAGTAGGGGAATAGAGAGTTATTCCATAAAAACTCAGATGAATCCTTTGGAAAGACTAAAAGTGAGCTATTTTAAAAATGCTATTGTACTAGGATAAGCAAGCCAGCTGAAAAAAAATCGGAAAATAAGTAGAAGAAATCTAAATAGGAAATCAGACAAAGTATAAATGGTTGAGGTTTATGCAAGACAAATGAGTGGAAATTCTAATCAGCACACCTATGCTCTGAAAAGAATGGCCATGCATTAGAAGATGATATACACTTACATCATTTAAGTTCAAAATAAATTATTTTGCAATTTTCATTTTGAAACATGACCTTTCCAGTTACCTAAACAATTAATCATTCCTCAGGTTGAATGACCAGAAGACCTTCTGTGCTAATGCTTACTATTAAGTATTCAATATATGTTTGCTTCATAGATTTCATTTCAGTTAATATGTCTACATAAAACTTTTGTCATCTGTTTCAAACAGTTAGGCATTTCTGTCATATTAAAGTAGTTAAATAGAAAAATAATGTGTCTCCCTAAAACTACAAAATTTGTATGATTAGACTTTGGAGTAGTTTTCTAGTTTTTAAAGTGAAACCTAGCAAATAATTAAGTATCAAATATTTAATGTAAAATCTACCTTTTAATGTATTTATATAAAAGCTAATTTTAAGTAACAAATCTCTTTTGACACTATTTATTAGGTGAGTAGTTCAGAATTGGGCACATTTTCATGCCCGTGGTTTAATCATGTTTCCATTTTACTTATGTAACCATTTCAACAATTCCAGGAAAATCCTTAATGTTTAGAAAGGAACTTGATTCATGACCCACTTATTTTGTCAAAATGGTAAAGCTTTATTTTTTTTTGTTTGGGTGACTTTCTAATCATTAAAAAAAAAAAAGACATTTTGAGAAGCCTTATAAAAATAAAACTTAAAGCCATTTCAGTTGTAGGCTAGGGAAATGGGCCTTGGTTTTTGCAAAACATTAAAAGCATCCATGCTAATATAAACTGTGTGGACTCAAAGGCAGTATCTGTGTGAGCTGTCTTCTCTGCCACTATGGAACGCTGCTCATTTTGGCTGTGAGACCAATAATAATTCAATATATAACACAGATAAAGACCAGTGATGGTTCCATTCTCTTCTGAATTTGTAACACTGGGAAATTAGAAGTCCATCCAGGGAGTGACACTGTAGAAGAATAGACCATGTAGCAACCCTGATAATCCCCTCAGAGGGTGGCATCTTTTTAGGAGTTTGCAAGAGTCTTAGAATCCATACTCTGTCCCTTGTTCTTTTGAGAAGCAGTAGCCAGGGTTTTCTGAGTCCTCCAGGATTGGGTCTCTGCCAAAACAGAGTCATGTTGGTATTTTATTAATTTATAATGAGAAAATAAGACAAGCTTGGGGAAACTGTGTACCCACAACCTTTAGCCAGCCAGGACAGTCTTTCTGGCAATCTCTCTGGGGAACCTATTAAAATCCAGTTGTTCTTGGTGATCTTGGAAGCAGGGATTGGAATGCGTTGGAAGTCATCAGGTTTCTTTTGTAAACATAGGCCCAAGGTTTCAAGTGAGCTGTGTCAATATTCACAAAAATGCATTCTCCTCCCCAGCCTGTGTCCTGCCTGTACTGATAAGCAGTGCAGGTGGGATTACTGTCGCCACAGAGTTGCACCTGGGATCTTTGTTAGCATGACCTTAGGCAGCCATTGCAGAGTCACACACACCTGTATCCCCCAGGTCCAGCCCTTGGGCAGGGGTATTCTCCTTGCCTCTGGGCTTTGATAGACATTGCTGGTATTGATAGATCACCACTGATGACAAGATATTAATAAGATAATGATGGATAAACATGGCTATTCCTTTAATGTGTCTTTTGTAAAGGTTACTTGCATACCTTTGTTGTGATTGTAGCCATTCCAGGCTCTTCCCATCTTGCCCCAGCTGTGTTTTTGACTTATCTCCCATACAATGGAGGACTGCTCTTTCAACAGGAAGCTGGGTACTTCAGTATTTGTATGATTTTTTTTATTACCTGGCTTTGCATTTTATTATAAGCATCTCTCTGCTCCAGGGCTGCCTTCTGCGCTGAAATCTGAGCTTTCCTTTAAGCCTAGGACCTGTCTGCCTGAGCAGGGACTGCTCCCACATCCTGTGGTGTGTTCAGAGCACTTTGTTAGTGATTCTAGGTGGCACTGGCCACTCCTTCATACTATGGCAGTTACTTGAGTAACCTGTAGAAGATTGAGAGCCCTTCCTGAGTGAGTGGCTTGTGTTCACTTGGAGCACAAGTGTTCTTCATTATCCTTGTTTCCTCCAAGTTGGAATGGTCTAGAGAGATTTCTGCATATTTTTGGAGCGGGGTGGGGGATGATTGGAGGGGAGAATGGCACAGATGAGGAGAAATGGGTTTCTGCTCTGGCATTTGCATGCTTTGCTATTTTTTGCCGTATATCTTAGCACTTCCAGAGGCCACCGCAGGCCCTGTTTATCTTAAACAACATGTTCCTGAGACACATAACAGGGATACCAGAGTGAAATGAATTTAGATGAAATGAATTCATTCAAATATATGTTTTCTTATATATTTACCTATTAAATGAGAAATAATTTTAGGATGCAAACTGAGGGTAAACTCTTATTCATAAAGCAGCCAAGCAAAACTCTGATGAAATGTGAATCAGTAGTCTCCTGTCAAGTGCAAGAATTCCATTGAAAAACTCTCATAAGGACAAATTCAGATTATTTCTGTGATGAAATAGAATCTGGTCAAAAATCTTGTTAGGTTTTTTGACATTATCTCTCACTAACATATTTCTGGGCTTCTCCCTTAATTCTTACAAGAGTTAGAGTGAGAAAGTTATTAGGTAAGTTATTATGATCGAGGCAGCCATCTAGATGAAGGTATATATTTCATGGGCAGTGAGAGGGAATATGTGAAGATACCATTTCCTAGAAGATTGGAAATTTTGGTTCTACTTTAATTGTAGCTTAATAAAGAAACCTGATATAGTCAGAACTGTTCTACATTTGTAAGGCTGCCCTGGTGTCTCCTGGTCATGCCCATAGCCAGCTCTCTTTGAGCCTGTCTCTGAACAGATTGGAATCTGGCAAGTGGTGATTGACAACACCTTCTCCCTTGACTACAGGGGTTGTTGATTTGGTCATATAGCTCAGTGATTCACAGCCATTCCAGTGCATCAGAATCACCTGCCAGGAGGACTTGTGAAAACACAGATTGTGGGCCCCAGCTCCAGAGATGGGGTGAGGCCTAATAATTTAAAATTTTAAGGTATCATCAGGTGATACATATGCTGCTGATCTTTGGATTACCCTTGGAGAACTCAACAAGAATATAGGCTTATTTCATTTTATTGTGCTTTGCTTTATTATGTTTCATAGATAGTATACTTTTTTACAAATTGAAGGTTTGTGGCAGTCCTAGATCTAAGTCTGTTGGTGCTTTTTTTCCAATAGAATATTTGGAAAATATGCCCACTTTGTGTCTCTTTTTCAGATTTTGGTAATGCTCACAATATTTTAAACTTTTCCATTATTATTATGTCTGTTATGGTGATCTGTGGCTAGTGATCATTGATGTTACTATTGTAATTGTTTTCGGATGCCATGAACCATGCCCATGTAAGACTGCAAGACTTAATTGATAAATTTTTGTTTTTCACTGTTCTGCTGCTGAGCTGTTACCCCATCTCTCTGCCTTTCCTTGGGCCTCCCTATTTCCTGCGACTCAACAATATTAAAATTAGGGCAATTAATAATCCTACAGTGGCCTCTAAGTGTTTAAGGAAAAGGAAGAGTCACATCTCTCACTTGAAATAAAAAACTAGAAATGATTTTGCTTAGTGAGGAAAGCCTGTTGAAAGCCAAGATAGGCAGAGAGCTAGGCCTCTTGTGCCAGTTAGCCAAACTGTGATTGCAGCGGAAAAGTTCTTGAAGGAGAATAAAAATGCCACTCCAGTGAATGAATGATAAGAAGGTGAAACAGTTTTATTCCTGATATGGAGGATGTTTGAGTGGTTTTGATAGATTAAATCAGCCACAATTTTCCCTTAAGCCAAAGCCTAATCTAGAGCAAGGCCCTAACTCTCTTCAATTCTGTGAAGATTGAGAGAGGTGAAGAAGCTTCAGAAGAAAAGCTGGAAGCTAGCAGAAGTTGGTACATAAGTTTTAAGGAAAGAGGCTATTTCCAGAATGTAAAAGTGCAAGGTGAAGCAGCAAGTGCAGATGTAGAGTCTGCAGCCTGTTATCCAGAAGATCTAGCTGAAATAATTGATGAGGGTGGCTACACTAAACAACAGATTTTCAGTGAAGACAAAATAGCCTTTTATGAAAGAAGATGGATCTTTCATAAGTCAAGAGGAGAAGTCAATGCCTGGCTTCAAAGGATAGGCTAACTCTCTTTTTAGGGACTAATGCAGCTGGTGACTTTAAGTTGAAGCCAATGCTTATTGACCATTTTGAAAAATTCTAGGGCCCTTAAGAATGATGCTAAATCTACTCTGCCTGTGCTCTATAAGGAAACAACAAAGCCTGGATGACAAGACATCTGTTTACAGCATGGTTTACTGAATATTTTAAACCTACTGTTGAGACCTGCTGCTTGGACAAAAAGATTCCTTTCAAAATACTACTGCTCACTGACAATGCACCTGGTCACACAAGTGCTCTGTTGGAGATGTACAAGAAGATTAATGTTGCTTTCATGCCTGCTAACACAGCATCGATTCTCTAGGCCACAGATTAAGGAGTAATTTACACTTTCAAGTCTTATTGTTTAATAAATATATTTTGTAAGGCTATAACTACCATTGTTATTTCTCTGATTGATCTGGGCAAAGTAAGTGGAAAACCTCCTGGAAAGGGTTCACCATTCTAGATGTCATTAAAAACATTTGTGATTAATGGGAGGAGGTCAAAATAGCAGCAGCAGTATAACATTAACTGGAGTTTGGAAGAAGTTGATTCCAACCCTCATGAATGACTTTGATGAATTAAAGACTTCAGTGGAGGAAGTAACTGCAGATGGTGTGGAAACAGCAAGAGAACTAGAATTAGAAGTGGAGCCTGAATATGTGACTGAATTGCTGCAGCTTTTTCTTTTTTGAGACAGAGTCTCACTCTCACCCAGGCTGGAGTGCAGTGGTGAAGTGTGATCACTGTGATCATGGCTCACTGCAGTCTCAGCCTCCTGGGCTCAGGTGATCCCCTCACCTCAGCCTCCTGAGTAGTTTGGACTATAGGTGTGTGCCACCATGTCCAGCTAATTTTTGTATTTTTAGAAGAGATGGGGTTTTGCCATAATGCTTAGGCTGGTCTTGAACCTCGGAGCTCAAGGAATCCACTCACCTCAGCCTCCCAAAGTGCTAGGATTATAGGTGTGAGTTACTGTGCTCAGCCCACTGCAATCTTAAGACAAAACTTAAATGGGTGAAGAGTTGTTTCTTATGGATGACCCAGGTGGTTTCTTAAGATGGCATCTACTTTGGTGAAAATACTGTAACATTGTTGAAATGACAACAAATGATTTAGTATATTACATAAACTTAGTTAATAGAACAGCAGCAGGGTTTGAGAGGACTGATTCCAATTTTGAAAGGAGTCCTGCTATGGGTAAAATGCTATCTACCAGGCATGGCAGCTCATGCTTGTAATCCTAGCTACTCAGGAGGCTGAGGCAAAAGGATCAATTAAGGCCAGGAGTTTAAGACCAGTGTGGGCAACATAGCGAGACTCCCATCTCTACAAAAATAAAAAATAAAAACACAGCTAAGCATGTGCCTCTAGTTCTACCTGCTTGGGAGGCTGAGGTAGAAGTTTCGCTTGAGCTCAGGGGTTTAAGGCTGCAGTGAATTGTGTTTGTGCTGCTGTACTCCAGCCTGGGTAATAGAGTGAGACCCTGTCCCTATTTTTTTAAAAGGGCTGGGCATGGTGGCTCACGCCTGTAATCCCAGCACTTTGGGAGGCCAAGGCCAAGGCCAACTGAGGGCCAATTGTATTCTTAGGGTAAAAGGTGGGTTTTAATTAGCCCTATAATTGTTTACGAAAAAAGGGCAGATCAACTGATGTCAGAAGTTTGAGACCAACCTGGCCAACATGGGTGAATCCCTGTGTCTACTAAAAAAAAAAAACCAAAAAACAAAAACTGGCTGGGCAGGGTGGTGTGCACCTGTAGTCCCAGCCACTCAGGAGGCTGAGGCAGGAGAATCGCTTGATCCGAGGAGGCAGACATTAAAAAAAAAAAGAAATTGCCACAGTCGCCTCAACCTTCAGCAGCTACCACCCTGATCAACAAGTAGCCATTGAGGCAAGACTTTCCACCAGAAAAAAATTGTAACTAGCCATAGGCTCAGATAATGATTAGCATTTTTATTAGTAATAACATGTTTTCAAATTAAGGCATGTAGATAGTTTTTCTTAAGATATAATGCTATTATACAATAAAATACAGTATAGTGTAAACATACCATTTATATATACTGGGAAACCAAAAAAATTATATGACTTAGTTTATTGCTATATTCAGTTTGTTAAGGCCATCAAACCCACGGTATCTCAGCAGATTGCTGGTACAATACTCAGGGGATGCTGAGCTCCTAGATGTGGAGGGCTGACTTTTTGTACTAATGGGTTCTGCAGGGTGTGTACTACAGGACTTCAGCATTCGTGAGTTTTCATATCTGCAACAGGCCCTGGAACCAATCCTTGAGGATACTGAGGGCCAATTGTATTCTTGGGGTAAAAGGTGGGTTTTAATTAGCCCTATAATTGTTTATGAAAAAAAGGACAAAAAGTCTTTAAAACAAATAATTCACTTTGTCTGAAGCCAATGATCTTTTCACCTGATTCTGAAATTCTTAATGAGAAAACTCATTTGTATATCTCTTGGAAACCACACACAACTTTCAAATCCCCCTGGACCATAATTTACTGTGGTTTTGGACAGAAAGACTTAAAAAGTAATAGGAAATTTTGATATCTTAGTTTGAAAATACTTAATTTTTCAGATTAAAGAGGCTTAAAAGTTTTTTTGAAGTAGGTAACAATATTTTTCTTTATCCTGATCTGTGACCACCAACCCATACATTCTTATCCTAGAAGGAAGACTCTTGTAGGCTCTACTTACAGAGATACAGAGATTCATGATACAGACTGAACTGAACCACCTTACAGCATGCCATTTATTAATTGGACACTTCTCAGGAGAAACAGTTGAAGAAGCATTATAAAACACACATGGGTCCTGTCAACAAATGGTGTCAGCTCAACATCTACATAAAAAAATGGAATCTAGACACCGACCTTACATCTACAAGAACCAACTCTAAATGGATCATAAACTCTATGTGAAGTACAAGGTCACAAAATTAGACAATAAGAGAAAATCTTTTTTTGTGTGATGGAGAGTCTTGCACTGTTGCCCAGGCTGTAGTGCAGAGCTGAGATCTCGGCTCACTGCAAACTCTGCCTCCAGGGTTCAAGTGATTCTCCTGTGTCAGCCTCCCAAGTAGCTGGGATTATAGGCGCCTGCCACCACACCTGGCTAATTTCTGTATTTTTAGTAGAGATGGAATTTCACCAAGCTGGTCTCAAACTCCTGACCTCAGGTGGCCTGCCTCAGCCTCCCAAAGTGCTGGAATTACACCACGCCTGACCAAGATAAGAAAAAGACTATGTGACCGGGCTTCACAATACATTTTTAATTACAACAAAGCTTGACTGACGAAAGAAAACATTGCTAAATTGGACTTTATTAAAATTAGAAACTGCTCTTCAAAAGACACCCTTAAGAGAAGGAAAAGACAAGCCACAGACTAGGGAAAAATGTTCATAAAACATATAAAGGGCTCATACCCAAAATATAGAACTCTTAAAATTTAACAATAAGAAAACAAGCTAGTTTAAAAGTTGGCAAAAGATCTGAACAGATAACTCATTAAAGAAAACGGCAAATAAGCTTATGAGAAAAATGCTTGAGGAATAAATGTCATTAGGGAATTGAAAATTAAAACAGATATACCACTATGCATATTGTTGTTATTATTTTAAGACAGGGTCTCATTCTATTGCCCAGGCTAGAGTATAGTGGCATGAACATGGCTCACTGCTCCCTTGACCTACTGAGCTCACATGATCCTCCCAGCTCAGCCTTGCCAGTATCTGGAACCATAGGCATGTACCACCACACCTAGCTAATTTTGTTTTAAAATTTAACTTTTAAGTTCTAGGGTATATGTATAGCTTTGTTATATAGGTGAACTTGTGTCATGAAGGTTTGTTGTACAGATTGTTTCATTACCCACGTAGTAAGCCTAGTACTTATAAATTTTCCTGATTCTCTCCCTCCTCTCACCCTTTACCTTTTGTCCCATAGACCCCATTGTGTGTTGTTCCCTTCTTTGTGTGCACAAGTTTCCATCATTTAGCTCCCACTTATCAGTGAGACCATGTGGTATTTGGTTTTCTGTTCCTGTGTTATTTGCTAAGGATAATGGCCTCCAGCTCCATCCATGTTCCTGCAAAGGACAGGATCTTGTTCTTTTTTATGGCTGCATGGTATTCTATGGTGTACATGTGCTACATTTTCTTTATCCTGTCATTGATGGGCATTCAGGTTGATTCCATGTCCTTGCTGTTTTGAACAGTGCAGCAATGAACATACACATGCATGTGTCTTTATGGCAGAATTATTTATATTCCTCTGGGTATATATCCAGTAATGGGATTGCTGGGTTGAGTGGTATTTCTGTTTTTAGGTCTTTGAGGGATCATAACACTGCTTTACACAATGGCCGAACTGATTTACACTCCCACCAGCAGTGTATAAGCATTGTCTTTTCTCTACAACCTCATAAGCAGCTGTTAGTTTTCTTTGACTTTTTGATACTAATCATTCTGACTGGAATGAGATGATATCTCATTGTGGTTTTTATTTGCATTTCTCTAATAATCAGTGATGTTGAGCTTTTTTTTTCATATGCTTCTTGGCCACATATATGTCTTTTTTTTGAAAATTATCTGTTTTTGTCCTTTGCCTGCTTTTTAATGTGATTGTTCATTTCTTTTCTTGTAAATTTAGGTTCCTTATAGACACTGGATATTAGACTTTTGTCAGATGTATAGCTTGTAAAATTTTTCTCTCATTTGGTAGGTTGTCTGTTCACTCTGTTGATAGTTTCCTTTGCTGCACAGAAACTCTTCAGTTTAACCCATTTATGCAGGAGGCTGCAAAATTTTTTTGTGAAAAATTAGACTTTGGCAATGACCTTGAGTAGCAGGATATAAATAACTCCCACAAGCACTAGGCATTAATAGGTTAATTAGATCCCATTGCTTTTGTTGCAGTTGCTTTGCTTTTGGCATCTTTGTCATGAAATCTTTGCCTGTTCCTATGTCCAGAATGGTATTGGCTAAGTTGTCTTCCAGGGTTTTTATAGTTTTGAGTTTTCTGTTTAAAGCCTTTAATCCATCTTGAGTTAATTTCGGTATATGGTGTAAAGAAGGGATCAAGTTTCATTCTTCTGTACATGGCTAGCCAGTTATACCAGCACCATTTATTGAATAGGGAGTCCTTTCCCCATTGCTTGCTTTTGTCAGCTTTGTCAAACATCAGGTAGTTGTAGGTGTACAGCCTTATTTCTTGGTTCTCTGTTCTGTTCCATTAGTCTATGTGTCTGGTTTTGTGCCAGTACCATGCTATTTTGTTTACTGCAGCTCTTCAGTTTGTTTGAAGTCAGGTAGCATGATGCCTCTAGCTTTGTTCTTTTTGCTTAGGATTGCATTGGCTATTCAGGCTCTTTTTTTGTTCCATATGAATTTTAAATAGATTTTTCTAGTTCTGTGAAGAATGCCAATGGTAGTTTACTAAGAATAGCATTGAATCTATATAAATTGCTTTGAGCAGTATGGCCATTTTCATACTGATTCGTTGTATTCAGGAGCATGGAATTTTTTCCAGTTGGTTATGTCTCTGATTTATTTGAGTAGTGTTCTGTAGTTTTTGAATAGGTCCTTTGCTTCCCTTGATAGCTGTATTTCTAGGTTTTTTTTTTTTCTCATAATGGCTAATTTAAAACATTCTAGAGATGGGATCTCATCATGTTGCTGGGCTAATCTCCAACTCCTGGGCTTAAGTGATGATCCTCCTGCCTTAGCCTCCCAAAGTACTGGGATTATAGGCATGAGCCACCACACCCCACCTATACACATATTAGAATGGTTAAAATCTAAAACATTGACAATGCCAAATGCTGGCAAGGACCTTCTCATTGCTGGTGGGAATGCAAAATAGAACAGCTGCTTCAGAAAACAGTCTGGCAGTTTCTTACAAAGCTAAACATAGTCTTAGATATGATCCACCAATTGTGCTCCTAAGTTTTAGCTGAAAACGTATGTTCACATAAAAATCTGCACACATGTTTATAGCAGCTTTATTCATTTTTGCCAAAAGTTGGAATCAACCAAGATGTCTTTCACTAGGTGACTGTATGAACTGGTACATTGAGACAATGGATTATTATTCAGTGCTAAGAAGAAATGAGTTTTCAAGCCCCCAAAAGACTTTGAAGAACCTTAAATACATATTACTAAGTGAAAGAAGTCAGTTTGAAAAAAAACTGTATCTTTTATGATTCCAATTATCTCATATTTTGGAAAAAGCAAAACTGCATACACAGTAAAAGGATCAGTATTATCTCATATCCATTAGGAACAAAAGAACAAGGAAAATAAATGAAAAAGGAAACTAATGACTATTAATGAGGATGTAGAGAAATCAGAACCCTTATGCATGGTTGATGGAAATGTAAATGGTTCAACCTTCATGTGCAACTGTATGGGAGTTCCTCAAAAAACTAAAAGACAATGATCCAACACTGGATGCAACATTTCACTTCAGGATATATACCAAAAAGAATTAAAATCAGTCTCTAAAATAAATTTGTACACACACGTTCATTGCAGCATAATACACAATAGCTAAAAGGTGAAAATAACCCCAAGTGTTCAATAGTGAATGAATGGATAAACAAAATGAAGTATATTCCTTTGATGTAATAATTATTCAGCTTTAAAAGGGTCACATGCTGCAACACGAATGAACCTTGAGGACATGTGCTAAGTGAAATAGGCAATCGGAAAAGTACAAATTCCACATGATTTCACTTTTATGAGGCATGAAGATTAGTCAGATTTGGAAACAGAAAGTAGAATTCTGGTTCCAGGGGGTTACGAAAGGAAAGAAGGGAACGGGGACTGTATAATGGGTATGGTGTTTCCGTTTTGTGGGGATGAAAGGAGTTCTGGTGAGGATGGTTGCTTAACAATGTAAATGCACTTAAGACCATAAATTTTATGCTGTTTGTGTTTTCCTATAATTTAAAGAAGAAAAGATCAATGGTTGCCAGGGATTGGGGATGGTGGAGAGAGATATAAGGTAGAACAGAAGGGGTTTTTTAGGATAGTGTAACCCTTCTGTATGATTTTGTAATGGTGGATACGTGACATGCATTTGACAAAATCCATAGTTCCTATGTGAAGAACCTTCTTGGAGGTGGGCTTCTTCTTTACCTGTGGCCCATCTGTTTACTTTACCCCACCCTTTTAACAAATGGTAGGCTAAGCTTTAGTATTGTTAGTCCCTTTACTCTGAGAGAACTAGGAAAAGCTTTCATGGTTTTCCCAATTCATGGAGGGGATTCGTTTATGCAAATTGTTTTCTCTTCTCTCCATCCTCACAATTTGTTCTAGTCCTCCTGAGAGTGGATAGCCAGCTTGCGGTAGCAGCAGCTTTATCTTGTGCAGTCATCTGGTTGTCTTATTTTCATCTTCCTTTCCCAGCTTTCCCCCTTTCACTGCTGTAAGGCCAAGGTAGATGTGTAGCAAGCAGAGGGAACTCCATTTTCCTTGCTTTTCCCTTCAGAATCTTTCTGCTTCTTACCAGTTCTATACTTTCTGACATACAGTGATCCTTTTTGCTAAAATTTGGATTCTTAGTTGAACAAAAGACTGAGAGAAAATAGTTGTGTCCCTGTCCCTTGACTGTTCCTTTAAAAGCTGTTTCCAGTCACCATACTTACCCTCTGAGTTCAGATTTTGCCAAATTGTCGGCAGGGTTTGAAGGCCAGGACGCTCTGTATGCTGCTATTTCTGGATCTGCCATTGACAGCATCCAGATTACAGTGAAGCCCGTAAACTGACAGTCCAGGGCAAGTGTGCTTTTGCCATGGGCAGTCCACAACGGGGGGCCTCTCCATCCTCCCGACTTAGGAGAGCCATTCCTCCCGAGGTGGCTTGTCCTTTCTGATGATAGATTGAGGGAGACAAGCAGCACATGAGTAGACACACACCTTGCCCAGGCAGTTGGTGCCATTTAACAGTTTCTTCCCGCTCTTGACATTTTCATTTTCCTCCTTCACCTCGCTCATCACTAGCTGTTTGCATCTTATTTTCTATACACAGCCGTAATGCAGGATGACAGAACACACACACAATCTCCATTACTCATTTTATATGCTGTATTCTACTCGAATTACACAGTGGTTTTGCACGAACTGAGCCATGAAAGGGGCATATGCTTTTAATTGGCAGGGCATCATTCAAGATGGACTGTAATTTTCATGAAGCATCACTGCTCAAAAAAGCAGCAGTGAAATGAAAAGGTGTTGCATTTTTGCTTCGCTCGTGCTGCCTTGCACTTGCCTTGTTTATCAAGAAGTCTCTTTCCCAGGCAGCAGTGAGGACTTTTTACTCATTATTGGGGAAAGAACATTGTGTTGTCACCTTTTCATTCCCCCCACCCAGTTTTATTGAGGTATAACTAGGAAATAAAAATTGTACATATTGAAGGTGTACACCATGATATTTTGATACACATATACATTGTGAAATGATTACCACCCCTCACCTCACATAGTTACCTTTTTTTGTGTGTGGAAAGGAAAGTTAAGATCTACTCTCTCAGCCGATTGCAAGGATACAATACAGTATTATCAGCTGTAGTCACCGTGCTGTACATTATATCCCCAGAATTCATTTATCCTGCACAACTGAAGCTCTGTGCCCTTTGACTAACCTCTCCTGGTCCATTCATTCTTAAATGCTCTGGGATAACTCAGTTGTAGAAGTTATACAGAATTTGTCTCTTTTTCACCAGCATGATCCCTAGAAAGCCTGAGAATCTATTAAAAACATTGTGGCTTTCTAAAATTCAAGTAGATTTACACACACACACACACACACACACACTATAAAAACGAACAAGTTTAGTAGAGGAGGTAGCAGACTGGTTGGTGACTGATGCAGACATTTCTCAGGGATTTTAGCTTCAGACTTACATGGAATCAACAAGCCTCTCTACTTCCTTATTTCCATTATACTCAGGTCAGCAGCTGTGTTAGGGGTTGGATGTCTGAGACCCCTGCTTTTGAGTGCTTGCTTTCTCCTCCTTGTAAAGACGTTTTATTCAAGGATGGAAGGTTGGCTCAGAAAAAGTGTAGCACACAGTGTCTTACTCAGGTAGGTCCTAAGTTTAATGTTTGGTTGACTTAGTAAACAGCTGAGGACATGAGAACATGCTGGGACGTGAGAATGTGCTGTTTTTCTCACATGAGGTTTTCCTAGTAAATAGACTGAATGGTGAATATTAGCAGAAACCATTTCTTTTGCCCACCTGGTTTTGGTCTTTGGGGTTGCTTTTGTGCTGGTCACTGCTCTGGCCTAGTTCATTCCCCAGTTGTTGTCTTTGCATCAGTCACGTTGATGAGATTTCCAACCTTTCAGTTCACCGACCTTGCTTCTGCCTCTGGGTCTTTGCACTTCCTGTCCCTCTACCCGAAGCTCTCCCCAGTTCTGCAGACAGCTAGCATTTTTATATCCAGGTCTCCACTCAAGTTGTCCCTGGTTGCTAATGAGTTTTTATTTGATGACCATATTTAAAATTTCAAGTATACACATACACATGTACACACACACACACACACGTGCACGCACACACACACACAATCTTCTTTCTTTGCTTCATTTTTTTCACTGACTATTCTCCATCTTACATACTAAATATTTTCTTCTTTTTGTTTGTCTCCTGCTACTAGAATGTGAGTCCATGAATTCAGGAGTACTCTGCTCTGGATTCTCTGAATTCATTTCTGTGTTCCCAGTGTCTGTAACAATGCCTAGCACTTAGGAAATCAATCACTATCTACTGAGTAAGTGAATGAATGATGGCCAGTTTGCCCACACTGTCTACAGCATCACCACAATTGGTTTTCTACCTAGGCACTTACCTGCAATCTAGAGTTGTCTTGTTTATTTATGTGTTTCCTAAACTATCACCTGCCTTTCCTTTCCTGAAGTGAAAGGAAGCTCCAAGTGAGGACAGACTTGGCTTACCTTACTTAACTGACGTTCCAGCAAGTACTGCAGTGCTTGACAGATAGTAAAATGCTCAGTAAACAGCAGTTGGATCAGTGAAGGGCTTGTTCTTCCTGCTTCATGTCTTCCTAATACAGCAGTATTATGTCATTCTTCATAGCACTAGCTCCACTGAATACCTTTTTCATATTTGTGACACGTATTTTCTTTGACCTTTGGGATACCATTGACCCGGCAATGAAGACTCAAGTGTCAGTGGGTAAATGGGAAGGCTCATGCCAAAAGAAATGGCCCAGTCTGTAGACTTGCTTAATCTAGTGGAGAGACCTTAGAGCTTCCCTAGAAAGTCAGTTATTTTGACTTTCTCCTTTCATTTGAAAGTCATCTGTCATGTGTTCTCATTCTATTGGGTTCAGAGGGCTCTTTGGACAGTGCATTCACAGATAAAATAAGACAGTGACCACAGAGTATTAAACACTGTGCATAAGCCCTTGTGAGCAGAGGGCCTGGAGCCTGCACTGTTCCCACACCCATGGCCCAAAGCTGGAGGAGATGCTTCCAGGTGACTCTCTCCCAAGGCCAGTGGGCTGGTGCTGGCTGTTGACCAGGAGTACAGCCTGGGCCTCCAGAGGATGGAGTTTTTTCTGTTTGGGCCTCTTCATGCTGCTCTTCACATGGCTTGGCCTTCCTTGCAGCGTGGTGGCTGGGTTCCAGGATCCACTCCTGGGAGACCCAGGCAGAGCTGCATTGCATATTTAGGATCTAGCTATTGGAACCATAGGGTCACTTCTGACATAGCTCTTTCATTGAGGGAATCACAAAGACCCAGCCAGATTCAAGGGGATAAAATACAGACTTCTGGATATGTTATTGGGGCTACATTTTTAGGAAATACAATGTGCCATTGTAAGATGGTATGTGAGATGAGGATGGATAGGATGTGAGATGTCATTAATTGAGATGTAGAAGTTTGTGGGAAAAACAGGTTTGGGAGATGGGGTGTGATGGGGAAAATCAAGAGTTTCACTTAGACATTTTAAATTTGAGATGTCACTACCTTAGTGGAGATGAGAAGTATGTATTGGACCTATGGGCCCTTATCCATGGATGGGAAGTCTAGGTTGGAGGTAAAAATGTAGGAGTTGGTCAGGCACAGTAGCTCATGCCTGTAATCCCAGCACTTCAGGAGGCCGAGGCAGATGCATCACAAGAACAGGCGTTCAAGACCAGCCTGGCCAAGATGGTGAAACCCCATCTCTACTAAAATTACAAAAATTAGCCGGGTGTGGTGGCAGGCCCCTGTAATCCCAGCTACTCAGGAGGCTGAGGCAGGGAATTGCTTGAACCTGGGAGGCAAAGGTTTCAGTGAGCCGAGATTGCGCCACTGCACTCCAGCCTGGGTGACAGAGTGAGAATCCATCTCAAAAAAAAAAGAATATATATAACTTTTGTTAATATTCTATGAATCATAAGTAGCAAATTTTCTATCAGATTCAAACAATGAGATAAATTGACTGATGGCAAATGACAGGATGTGTTTTGATCTTAGGAGAAAGACATGCCATCATAAAATATTTCAAAGACATATCATTAGAATACGTTTCATTTAATAAAGAATGTTTCTATAAAAAGCTTGTTAAGAGGCAAAGCTATTAATGAAAGTTTTGGTAAAAAAGCATTTTATTCCTCCTTCCATGAAAAATTTCCCTTTTAATCCTCTGTTTTCCTTTCTTTCCCTCTTTTCCTGTTCCCTTTATTTTCTCTTCTCTTTCTGTTCCCTTCCTTTGTCTTCACTTCCTAGAACAAAGACCTGGATTCTTGCTTGCAAGGGGGAGACTGAAAAACAAATGTAAAGGAAACCAGTGACATCATTAATAACACTCCGATCCAAGTTACTTCCGCCTTTAATTGTAATTGAACTTGAAGAGGGAGCAGGTATCAGGGTGCTTTGGCTAGCATAATCAGAGGCAATCTTACGTCTTGGCTAACTGTTCTCTTTTAGTTATGTAACAGAAAGACACCAGTGGCTGACGAGTCTCCATAATATCTTGTCCCAATACTAGGGGCAATCATATAGATTTAATTCCACCCCCAGCAGTTCTAGGCTGCCTTCTGGAAACCCAACGCATCATCCTGTCCTGGTCTTTCCAGTTCTCAGTCAGTATGTCATGAATACAGTCTTTAGACTGCTTTTGTCTAAGCATTTTTGTTTTTATTTATCTTCTTCAAGCAACGTTTTCCCCACTGTATCCAATGTAAGCAATTTGCATAGCAGTTTATAAAAGGGTTGTAAACCTTATTTTACTTGGAGGTTCCAAGAAAATCAGCAGACTTCTTGAGAGAACTAGGGATTTGGCAGGGGGTGGGTGGAAGGTATTAAGAGGAAGCCAAAAGCAAGGACTGATGATCTTATTTTAGGGGTGGCCTGGGAGGATGCTGGAAGTGAGTGTGCTACTCCAGGCCATGATTCAGGTGCACACTGATTGTTTTGTATTGAAGCAGGTTTTCAGTAAACAATACTAGGGAACAACCCTGCTCAGCTGAGAGGAAATTAAGCACAGTTACTTGACTGATAATGATGCCAAACAGTTTCAGGTGTTACGATTTCATTAAGAGTGTGTGTTGTCTCTGGCTGTACATTTATATTTTGTGTCAGGTATTTCAAATTAATCATGAGCATAATTAATAGTTATAGTAATTAGATCACCATTTTATGATGATATCATGTAACAGAACATGAAGCCCCAGGAAAAATGAGGACGACCACTCAGGTCTAGAAAATCAGTGTTCTGTGTTCTGTAAGACTTATCAAAACAGGTCAGCTCTAAGAATTAATGTATTGATGCTTCATTATTACATAGCAGCTTCTTATTACAACAGGTAAAAATGAAGACAATTTTAATATGAAATGGAACCCCCTAGGGCCTGTAGGTCCCAAAGCACTAACACACAATTATTTTATGAGGATAATATTTTAACAGACATTCTAGTTGAATTATAGGTTATTTGATAACTGTGAAGAAGCCAGGAAGCAATGTATGGTTTTACATTTCTTAAAAGCTAACTTGACTTAATGATCAGTATGCGTAATAAGCTAAGTAAAAAGGGAGTTTGGCTTTTTAGAACTTTAATGAATTATTGAACATATTTTAGAAAGAGGGCTTTTTAAACAGCTTTTCGAATAGCTCTTGTTAACCTAAAGAGACACTTGGTAAACTGTCCATAGGCTGATAGAAAAAGGACATTTGCATGGAAGTCACTTTTTTTTCAGCCATGGTTTGCCTTGGAAAGATTTCAAATGATTGCATAATGAGGGCAAAAAGTTACAAGGCTACATATAAACTGCATGCTACTTAATAAATTATTCATGTTAGCCCAAAGGTATAATTATTCAGTGGAATGAGAACTCAGAAAATTAGTTCTGTATTAATGTTTATTTATACTGATCATTTTTTTTTTCTTTACATGCTCACATTTTCCTGCTTGGAGAGGTAATCGAAAGGCAGTCCACATATGTGCTGCATGTTCTGAGTAATGTGGAATCAGGTTGGAAGTCCCAGGGTTCATAGTTTTCCCGTTTTTTCTTTTTATGGTGGTTGTTGTAATATGTTTGCTTTTAGAGAATGATTTTTTTCATATAGAAGGGAAAGTCAAGCTCTTGTTATTTAGAAGTCCTTCTTCCAAGGATGTGCGTGGTGAGGAGCCGCACCACCGTGATGCCTGCAGACACTGCTCTGTGTCCCCCATGCCAGCTCTGGCATGAGCAGTCCCAGTGCCACTGTTTTGGGTCCTAGTAATGGTGGTGTTCCCTACTTCTCTCACCACCCACAGCCTTTTCTCTCTGAGCCCAAATCAGACACCATTATTTCTATCTTTGTCTTGCTTGTTATTATGTAGCTCTCAGCTGCAATGGTATTCAACAGATTTTACACGTTTTAGTTGGATATTTCTTCCTTGGCCCCTTGACTCCAAGAGAAGAATCCTCATTAACAGTAGGCAGGCACTCCTTTCAAGACAGACACAAGGCAGAGTGAACCATTCCTCTGCCATTCTGGAGGTACAGTCCTCACAGTGGCCTCTGAGTTCTGCATGGCCTGCCCTCATCACCTCTGTGACCTTCTGTGTCTCTGTCCCTCACACAGCTGCCTATTGCCAGTTGTACCTCTGCTCCCTCCCTCCCTGGAGGCTGGCATGGCTGCTTTCTCACCCTCTTAGGTCTTAATCTCACCTCAGCAAGGCATACCCTGACCACTGCACAGAACTGCTATTCCTGTACCCAGAGCTCTAGAACTTTCTTACCTTGAGCTGTTTTTATTTCTGCTTAGCACTCACTACCTTCTAGAATACTATATAATTTGTCTTTATTACATTTGTTGTTTATTGTCTGCCTCTCTGCTTGAATAGGGGATCTTTGTCTGTTTTGCTCATTGATGTGTGCTAGATGTCTTAGACCAATGCCTTGCACATAGTAGGAGCTCTGTAAATATTTGTTGAATGAGTGAATGACTGAGTTTCCTGAAACTCTTCATGGAAACACTAAATCTGCTGGCCCAGGGTCGGTTAGAGAGCGCCACACTGCCAGGCTGTGAATGCTCAATGACCAATGTGGGTTTCCAGTTATCCTTGAGACCTAGAAAAGGACGGGCAGGAAGATGTGAAGCCACTGAAGCAGTGGGGAGCTTTCAGAGGCTTAGGGAGAATTCAGCAGTGGGAGCCTGCTGGTCACAACACCGAATCCATTCCTCCATGGCTTCTTGTTGACCCGTCTTTTGGAAAGTATGCCTTCTGCCTGATGGGAGTGACAATACTAGGAGAGCCACACATGTGGCTTGGGTGTTGAGCAGGGTGGCCACATGTGTGTTGAAGCCCAGCTTGTTTTTACCTGAGAGGGTTCTGTGAACTCTTACTCCTTGTGTCTGCCCATTTGCTAGAATAGCATGGATTGCCTATAAATCAGCTCAGCTGATTTATAAAGGATATGCTTGCCTGGGAGATTGGGGTCATGGTTTGCTTGGAAACTTTCTGCAGCAGGAAGCAGTGGAGCAGAAGAAATTTTTGGAAGAGTTAAATGTCAGGGATAAGGCTAAAGGCAATGAGTAGAATCTTTTGTTTCAGTAACCTTCCTGATGGATAGCTTTGCTGTTCCCCTCCTAACCACACAAGGCACACGTGATGAGAGAGTTAGGGAGAGAATGCATGTTACCTTTTACCTTATTTTTTTTTCTTATACTGTCACTTTATTATAATGGGTGGTTGAACTGCCTCATAAGACTATTTCAAAGTTAGTCTATAAAATCACACTATACAATAGAAGTAAAATGTGAGCCACAGTTTTTTTTTTTTTTTTTTTTTTTTGAGATGGGGTTTTGCTCTTGTTGCCCAGGCTGGAGTGCAGTGGCATGATCTTGGCTCACAGCAACCTCCACCTCTTGGGTTCAAGTGATTCTCCTGCCTTAGCCTCCTGAATAGCTGGGATTGCAAGTGCCTGCCACCATGCCAAGCTAATTATTATTATTTTTTTGTATATTTAGGTAAGACAGGGTTTTACAATGTTGGCCAGGCTGGTCTTGAACTCCTGACCTCAGGTCATCCACCTGCCTCGGACTCCCAAAGTGCTGGAATTACAGGTGTGAGCAACCTCACTGGGCCAGCCACAATTTTAAGTTAACATTTTCTGGTAGCCACATTTAAAAAAGTAAGGTTTAAATATATTTTATTTAACTTAATATATTTAAGTTAAATGACAGATTACTTTAATCTGTCATTAATATAAAATTTATTAATATGATATTTTATTTTTTTTTCACTAAACTTTCAACATTTGCGGTACATTTTATGCTTACATCTCAGTTTGGACTAGCCATGTTTCAAGTACTCAGTAGCCACATGTGGCTGATAATTGGACAGTGAAGCTATAGAGAGTTCCCTGCTAACATAAAATCTTATCTCTTTATTATACTTCTTATGTAGATTCTCTTTCTCTTTGTTAACATAGTTTGATTTAAAGTATGTTTTCAGGCTGGGCGCGGTGACTCAAGCCTGTAATTCCAGCACTTTGGGAGGCCGAGGTGGGTGGATCACGAGGTCAATAGATCGAGACCATCCTTGAAACCCCGTCTCTACTAAAAATACAAAAAATTAGCTGGGCATGGTGGCGCGTGCCTGTAATCCCAGCTACTCAGGATGCTGAGGCAGGAGAATTGCCTGAACCCAGGAGGCGGAGGTTGCGGTGAGCCAAGATTGCGCCATTGCACTCCAACCTGGGTAACAAGAGGGAAACTCCGTCTCAAAAAAAAAAGTATGTTTTCAGTCTGTAAATTAGATTGTAGCATGTTTGATGTTATGAAGTCAGACTGTGGAACACAAAAAGAAGATGTATATTACTCTGTAGATGATCCTGAACATAATTAATAGATGCAACCATTATATTTCTACCCGTTTAATAATTGGTGAGTCAAGCAGCCTTAAATATTTATCCATTAGAAGCAGAGAACATAGGAACTGAGAAATATATAAATATCTGAGACATGTTTTTATTTTGCTAACGTGATGCTTTATAGAGATGTCTGGTGTAAGAATTCATATATTGTCACTCTTTTGTATGTTGCAAAATTATTATTTTAAAACTGAGTTGAAACATATATAGGAGTTATATCTTATAATTTTTCCAATGAATTTTAGCTACTAAACACTTCAAATGAATTCTGAAGATAATATTTCAAGGATGCTTTTGGTATGGTAAGTGTAACTTGATTAACTACAGAAGATGATTAGAAGTTGTAATACACACTGAAAATGCTGCAGTGGTCTTTGATACCCATGCTAGATAAGATGATGAAGGTAACTCTTAAAATTGGGAATAAGGGGCTGGGCGTGGTGGCTCACGCCTGTAATCCCAGCACTTTGGGAGGCCAAGGCAGGTGGATCACGAGGTCAAGAGATCGAGACCATCCTGGCCAGCATGGCGAAACCCCATCTCTACTAAAAATACAAAAAATTAGCCGGACGTGGTGGCACATGCCTATAATCCCAGCTACTTGGGAGGCTCAGACAGGAGAATTGCTTAAACCCAGGAGGCGGAGGTTGTGGTGAGCTGAGAATGCACCATTGCACTCCACCCTGGGCAGTGAGCAAAACTCTGTCTCAAAAAAAAGATTGGGAATAAATATTATAACATTACATTTTTGTCATTAAATTTCCGAGCAAAACAAAGTTAATGACATTTAGATTTAAAACAAGAAATGTTGCTTAAAGATGTTGAAGATAAACATATTTATTGTTGAATGAGTCCCTGAGTTTCAGCTCTCTTTCACATCAGGTCTTTAGTTTATTGCTTTCTTTAAACATCATTCACCTCCTTGTTTTTCATTCCCCATCCCCATTTCAGAGAGACAGGTAATTATATACACACCAGCTAAATGTCTGGTAAAATCTCCAGGCAAAACTGAGTTGACTTGTGTGAAACTGAATTTAAAAATGCTTCATGGAATATTGCTCCAGTCTCTGAATACTTGTCAGGTTGCATTTACTGCAATTGCCTCCATTACCAGGATGTGTGCTTTGGTCCTGAGAGACCCTTTTCTCTGCCTCTGCCTCTTTTCTTCCTTTTCACTGTATAGTTGTAGCTTCTCAGGGGTAACAGTTCAGCAGTTACTCATTTTGTCCCTCTCAGAAAAAAAATATAATAATTTAACTGAAATTAGGTTTGTTTTAAACCTAGGCAACTGTCTTTTTATGAAGGAAACATTTAAAGTATAAAATAGAATGTCACATGAGCTGTATAAATGGAATATATAATAATGTAGATGTATCATGATTATCATTTGTAAGGCATTCTTTCAAAAGTAAGTAACTGGATTTAGAGAAAACTAACCATTCCTTTGTAAGTGAATTAAATAAAGATTGGACATTGCAGTTGCTTGTTATTTTGCATTTGGGGTTGTGCTAGCTCATGGCAGGTAGGGGGTGACTTAGGGCAGAGAAAGCCACAGTTTGTAAATAAAAAAAAATAAGCAAATAGAAAACTTAAAACTTAAATGGAGATAAGATTTGAATTGTATCATATATGGTAACCTCTTTTTTTGGCTGTTGTACTGAAGTCTAAAAATGTTCAAGTGGTAGAGTGTATAAAACTCATTCCTACTTGGCAAAGGTAAGAGAGGAAGGTGGTCATTTAGAATCAACAACATTTTTTAACTTTTAAATGTCGTTTCTTAGGGAAGAATCTACCTCTTCAAAGCACTCAGCCTGAATTTATTTAGGATTCAGTTAAATGGAAGATAATCTGTGGCATTGATAGGAATCATCATTTTCCAAACATCTCATTTTTAGAAATGGGCTTCACAAGCTCTTTACAAGCATTGGAATAGTCACTGAAATGGGTGGCGTGCTTTTTGTTGTGGGGATTGTCAATCTGTTGAAAGCAAAATATGCATTTATGATTTGCATGCAAGATAACAGTGAAATTTAGCAAAAATAACAATTTGTCATTTAGAAATGATTCCAGTCTTTGGAAATATTTAGAATAGTACATTTCAGGTTAAGTTTTTTTCATGGTTTAATCAACTTAAGATTTTTGGGATAGTTAGTATTTGGTTGGCTTTACTGAAAGAAAAATGTTTATTGACATTACATGAAACTGCTTAAAAATTAAAGACCTAGTTAAAAGATGGTACCATTAAGACCTAGTTTTACTCAATTTTTATGCCTAGAACCCCAAAAGGAACAAAAAGAGTAAGAAACAAAGAAGAAAATGCTGTGCTCTGTTAAATATCTACAACTTCAAACCACACTTTAAAGAATACCTGCCAAATAGAGTGAAACTTGGACCAAAGGAGAGAGGATGCTGTGAGCTTACTTAGTCCTCTAATTTGAGGCAGGATGTGGTTTTCTCAAGGAGTCAGGCCTATAGATATTAAATGGTTTCACTAACATTATAAGGAGAATAGAGTGGTGACTCTCTTCTGTGCAACTCAGTTGTGCAGCACAGAAAACCGGATGACTTGGAGCTGTGGGAGGAAAAGAGCTTAGCTTCTGTGTAGACTTGGGCTGGTTGTAACCTAAACAGCTCTAGGGATCCCAGGAACGTAAAAGTCTAGTGAGTGGAGGACCCTGAAGTCAGAGCCCAACCTGCACGCACACCTAGGCCACCATTGTGACTGAGTGCCATCTTAATGTCTAGGACAGTTTCCTGAGAGTGGGGGACTTCTCAAAGTGGTTAGAAAACTAACCAGGTGGGTGGTGGTCCAGGAGTCTGTGACATGAGGGGCTTCTTTCTAATCTGTATCAACTCTGTTTAAGTTTTACAGTTGAGTGTAAAATACTCCCAGGGTATAGGATATGACTATGGTGGAGAGAACTGGAGATTAATGCTGGACTTGAAGCCGGCTACTCTTTCTATGAAGTGATGGGTTGTCTCCCTTGCAGCATGAATGCCTTTTGGTTCTGCTTGCCACACCTTGGCATAGATGGACAAATTCACAGAAGAATGGAACACAGACAAAGCTAGATGTGGAATATACATCAGAAGACAAATTACCTCGCAAACAAAAGAAGAATTCAGAATCTTTGTATTTCATGACCTCAAGGGAATAATGGAAACTGGATTTTCTCAAGGTTTAAAGGAAAGATAGAAATGATAAAAGAAAAGCAGAAATATAGGAGATGGAAAGTGAGCTGATTAATCCGAGTAAAGAAAGAGAAAAATAAAACCATTAGGGGAAAGTTGACCAGGCACGGTGGCTCACACCTGTAATCCCAGCACTTTGGGGAGGCCAAGGCAGGTGGATCACAAGGTCAGGAGTTCAAGACGAACCTGGTCAAGATGCTGAAACCCCATCTCTACTAAAAATAAAAAAATTAGCCTGGTGCGGTAGTGGTGGGTGCCTGTAATCCCAGCTGCTTGGGAGGCTGAGGCAGGGCTTGAACCTAGGAGGCAGAGGTTGCAGTGAGCCAAGATTGCGCCACTGCACCCCAGCCTGGGCAACAAAGTGAGACTCTGTCTCAAAAAAAAAAATAGGAAAGTCACATTAGAAGCCACCAAATATAACAAACACAAAGGAAAACGCAGGAATCAACTTGAGAAACTTCTGCAAAACAAAGTGAAAAAGATGAGAGAAAAAGGATTTCTCTGAAGGTGATACATAGGAGAGACAAAGGCTTATTCATCACATATTACTTGTTTTTCCAAAGGCAGAGAGTGAAAAATGGAAACAAAAACAATCATAGGTATAACAGGATAAAGCCTTGCTGATAAAAAAGAAAGATGTATATGCGCATGCAGGTCAGAAGGCCACACTATTTACTAGGAAGGAAACCAAAACGAATCCCAAGAAATGTGCTGCTGAGTGGTCAAGGACACTGGGAACAACTGGACTGAGGAACACTGGGGTGAGCCACACGGCCTTTGTAGCCTGGTGAAAGCCGTGCCAGGAGACAGCATGGTGGAGCAGAGTGGAGGTGAGGAAGGGGAGAAGAGTACACATAGCTCTTCCGAAAAGTTTTATTATGAAGAACCTGAGGGAGATGTGGATGGACCTGAATGGGGAGATGGGACTGAGGGAGGCTGTACTTTTTAAGATGGGAAAGACCCGTACATATTTAAATTCCCCTAGTGAGTGTAAAGAAAGAGAAGGGGATTCTTAACCTTGGCTGCACATTGGAGCCACTTGGAGTGTTTAAAAAAATACTGATGGTGGGTTCTACTCAGAAGGATTCCTATGTAATTGGTGTTGGGCATAGCTGATGGTGAGATTTTTAAAATTGCCCAGGTGATTCTAAAAGGGAGTTGAATCTGAAAACCATCCTCATAAAAGAGTAGGGTTTCCTCTTCCACTGGAGCTAGAGGAAGCAATGGAAGTACTTTCAGATAGGTAGGTTTGTGAGAGGGGAGCTGAAGGAGTTTTACTGCTTATGGCTTCTGTGTTCTCTTGAAGGCGCAGTGGTGTAGGGTTGGGGAGAAGCATGTTGGGAAGAAGATGGGCAGGCACTGAGAGGAGAGGGGTGAATTTGCAGCAGTCTTTACGGAGAAGGAAGGAGAACTCCGAAGGGGTGTTGAACCAAAGGGTGGACAGTAGTGCTGAGAGGACTGAGGTTTGAGATATAATTTTATGGAGGCAGCTCTTTCCCCTAGGTAAAGATAGGGCAGCCCATAATGTGTGGAGAAGTAAGTTTTCTAACAAAGACTAGATAAATTAGTTACTTGTGAGGTTTTCCTATTTTGCCTATGACATAGAGAATCTCAGACACTGGTAGAAATAAAATCAGTAATTTAAAACACGTAGTGCATTCTATTAAATTCGTCTAGCTCTGCTGTGCTGGCCTTTTCATTTATTTCTATAGATAAATAGAAATGAAGCTGAACACTATGATTTTGCTCATGGGAAAAAAATGACTTTCAGTCCTAGTGTTTCAAACACATCAGTAGGAAGGGCTAATTTAGGCCTTGACTCTTTCCCTAAAGTGAAGCTTTTGTTATATTAATAGATCTAGCCTGTGATTCTTGTAAAGAGTGTTGTAAGTTGACGTGGTAATAACTAAGATTTGAAACAATGTGCTTACCCAAGCTGTATCTTAAAGTACAGTTTGAATTAACTTGGAAGAAAACCTAAACTAAATTGAGTTTTAGTAAAATAATCCTGCTTTGTAAATATTACAAAGAAAATTTTTTCGTTCTTTTGGGGTATTGTTGGCAGAGTCTTTAGGTCAGAGGTTTTGGTTTTTGTTAGAGCCTTCCCTCTTTAATGTTGTTAAAACATTTCAGTTGTATAGATACTTTGCATTTTAAACCATCTCACATAACTTGCTAGAAACTGAAATATATGCCGAGGACATGGTGACATGTTAAGGGAAAGCTGAATAGCATCCACTGTGCGAGAGCCCTTGTTTCAGAGCATACTACATGAACACCAGGGCTTGAACTTACGAGGAGCCCACTGAGAGCCCATGTATTTAGAAGGAAACAAAAGTGGATATAAAAGTTAAGTCCAAAACAGGTAGTCTAAAACATTGGGAGTTCACTAATGTCAGGACAGAATAAACATTGACTACTCAGGATGGGTTTTCAGAAGTTCCCCAAGCCCCTTCTCACTTGGATGGGTTCTATGGATGCTCTTTTACTCTGCATCTGACCCCTTTGCATACAGTAACCTTTGGAGATATTAGGCATTGTAGTAAACTTGGTGGTTGATGGGAAAAATTTTGTTTCTTTTTCATTCAGCTTTTTTTTTTTTTTTAGACAAGAGTTCCACTCTGTTGCCCAGGCTAGAGTGCAATGGCATGATCTTGGCCCACTGAAACCTCCACCTCCTGGGTTCAAGCAGTTCTCCTGCCTCAGCCTCCTGAGTAGCTGAAATTACAGGCACCTGTCACTACACCCAGCTAATTTTTGTATTTTTAGTAGAGATGGGGTTTCACTATGTTGTCTAGGCTGGTCTTGAACTTCTGACCTCAGGAGTGATCTGCCCACCTCGGCCTCCCAAAGTGCTGGGATTATAGGCGTGAGCCACTGTGCCTGGCCTTTCGTACTTTTTTTTTAATTGTGAAATTGCTATATGGGTGTTACTGTGCTAGGCACCAAGGCATAAAGTTATAATTTAGACTTGGCTCTTATTCTCAAGAAGTGGACTCTAGACTTTTAGAAGCCCAGGAAAGCAAAGACATTTTTCTTGGCTTACTCTTTTAAGTGTTTCCACAGTATACTTAGCTAATAGAAAATAAAAAATATTTATTGTTGCAATTGTTAGAAAATGTCATTCATCTCTTCTCTGTTGGCCACTGTGGAGCCCTGATATTTAGAAAAAAAAGTTTGGTGGCTGGCGATCAGTTGTAATTGTGGGGTGTAACTTTCTCTTCTTCTAGGGTGTTGGTGAACTTTAACCTCCTGTCTCTCTTTATCCTTGTCCTTTGGCCCGACTTACACTGTGTTTAGCTTGCAAAGGACAGCTGTAAAGGTGTAGCTCAAAGCCAAAATCAATAATACTGATGTTTTTAGCTCAGCTGTCATCTCTTTACCCCCAGTCCTCACCAAAATTTTATGTCTCAGGCAGTTTGTTGAGGACAAATGGTCGGTCTTTGTCACACCAGGGCAGGTTTTCTGTCACCCAGGAGATTCTAGCTCTGAGTGTGTGTGTGTGTGTGTGTGTGTGTGTGTGAAAGAGAGAGAGAGAGATCAGAGAGTTAGGACACCCAAGTCTAAAGACTTAACTGCATAAATCCTACTGACAAATGCTTTAACTGACTTGCATGTGCCAGATTATTTAAAAACTGGAACAATCTAACAGATTTTTTTAAGTTCTGTGAATATGAAGATATTTTTAAAAGGTCAGTATGTTTTTAGTTCTTTGACAGGGGCTTAGATGTCTCTGAACTGATTAAATCTCTATGCTTTGCTGTTTTGCCAGTGAAGCCACTGATAAGCCAAGTCTTTGTCCAGTGATAAAAATTATTTAGGAATTTAGTTTAGGATTTAAAGAGTGGCCTTTCCTCTGGCTTTTTTTTAGAGCTGACACTTTGTGGCAGACTGAATGTAATATTCTATTCCATCTTAAAGTCTTTCTGTTTCAAATCTTATGCAACAGTGGTATAAAACCACATGTTATTTCTAGAATTGCTCTGGGCCAACTGATGGTGTACATATTTCTTAAGAGTTTATGAAATCCTACCAGATTCTTCTCTGAATAAGACCTTTGGGAATTGTGTGGACATTAACAAGGGCATTGTGTAAGGGAACTATTTTACTTTTCAGCAGTAATATTAGATGTTTGCGACCAAAGCTGACAAGTGATTACTGGTTCAACAGCCTTATGTTTCAGCAGATACAGCATAACTATAAAGTTTCAATACTTACCTGAAGTGATAACCACCAGAACTGAAGTGTCTTTCTCCTCTTACCTTGAGCAAGAGAAGCATAAGGGCCACTGTTTATAAGGGAGTTGATGAGACTGCTTTTCTTAGAAGGCCCTTATTTCTCCAGTTGATGAATGTCTTATCTATGACCCCAGTGAGGTGTTTTCCCTTAAGGCATGGCTGCTTTAGTATTGCCCACTATATGACTGAGTTCTTGGTACACGTGGCTGGCTGGGCACATTTCCCTGGGTCCCACCGAGAGCCCTCTTCCATGATCAGGCCTGCAACTTCCCTCCTGCTCACTCCTGGGCATCCCGCTCTGGAGGCTGGTCTTGCCATTTCTCCTGCCTGAAATGCTCTGTGCCCCTTTCCTTCCATCTCTGCCTTATCAGAGAAGATAGCCCACACCCCATGTAAAGAGCAGCACCCACTCCCTTGCCCTGCTCCCTGTGTCCCCTGCCCTGCTCTAGATTGCTCTGTGGGACTTATCACCTATCCTATTAGATATCTGTTTATAATTTCCTTATCGTCTCTGCCCCAGGCAGAATGTTAGATCAGCAGAGACAGGATCTCTGTACTCCTCACTGTTGTACTCCACACACCTGAGTATATGGCAGGCACTTGGTTACTGAGTGAAGGAGTGAATGAAGGAGGCATAGGGTCTCTGTGTATGTTTATGGAATGAGGGAGGTGGGAAGAAAGGACTTGACCCTTGGAGCACCTAAGTGTGGAAGTACTTGGGACATTGTTCCTTGGAAAGTGGGTGGTGATTGTCCCAGATAAAGGAAAAACACACCTTCCTACAGAAGGGTCGCCTCGAGGAAGGCATTGGTTAGCCAGTCCTGGCTCATACTCTGGGGTAGGGTGATTATATGTCTCCTTTACTGTGGGCTAGGGCTCCTGTTGACACCTGCTTTCCCAGCTAATGTTTCATAGCACTTTCTTCCATTCTTAAAAGTTTTCCAATCTGGGTGATAAAATATATGGTCACCTGCTTAAGGGGTGATTGCATCAGGGATCGAGTTCTGTGTATGAGAACTACATTCGGGAGCACTGAGAGGAGCGACTCTGGGAGCACAGGCATGCTGTGGCCTCACCTGGACAGGGCACTGAGGGAGTGTGAGGCTGGCCCTCAGAGGACCACGGGATATGTGTGGTTAACACTTTGGTTTGTGTTTTTCTCCATATTTCTTTGTATACAGAGGTATATAAATATAAATATGTACATACATATGAAGTCTACCCCTCTGTTTTGTTTTTACGGAAATGGTGTTATGTCATACCCAGTACTTACCAAAGTCTTTTTAATTTTGTATTTCAGAACATCCTTGCTGATCAGTACCTATTGATCTCCTTCGTTCCTGTTCCTTTTAATTGCAGCATAGTATTCTATGGATGGTTATATCTGACGTATGCAGTTGTGCCCCTGTTGATGTACTTTCAGACTATTTTCATTTTCTACTGTTACAAATACTTTTTTTTAACAAAAGATGCCTATGCATCTATCCTTATGCTGAGAGTGGGATTGCTGAGTCAAAGCGAACACGTGTTTTTAATTTTAAACGGTCATCACCAGTTGCTTTCCCCAAAGGATGTACGGTTCTTTCTCCCTGCAGCAATGTTGGGTATGTCCTTTCCTCACATCCTGACCAGCAGTGGATGCTCAGATCTTTTTGTTTTTCTAATCCATCAGGTAAAAAATGACGTTATCTTTTTCTTTGGCTGTACATTTTTGAGCCTTTATCATAGAGTCAAGTGTTTTGATGTTTTCTGTACCTCTAAGATATATAGCATTTACTAACTTCAGGCATTCATTAAGTAAAACTTAGACCATTAGGAAGAAGATATACTGTTTAAATGTTTAAATAATTGAACATATCTTCCTGTGTTTTATCACTTTTTTCACATGTATAGCATTTCATATATTTCCAGATTTGGTTACTAGGAAGGTTACTAGGTATTAACCTTTTAGATCAAGGTTAATGATTGGGCATACTGGGTCAGTCACAGTGGCTCACACCTGTAATCCAAGCACTTTGGGAGGCCGAGGTGGGTGGATAACATGAGGTCATGAGTTTGAGAGACTAGCCTGGCCAACATAGTGAAACCCCATCTCTTAAAAATACAAAAATTAGCTGTGTGCAGTGGTGCGTACCTGTAATCCCAGTTACGCACTGAGACTGAGGCACAAGAATCCCTTGAATCCAGAAGGTGGAGGTTACAGTGAGCTGAGATCGCACCATTGTACTCCAGCCTGGGCAACAGAATGAGCTTCTGTCTCAAATAATAGATTAATGAATAAATGAATAAATACCTACATAATTGGGCATATTGTAATATTCTTAGATCTATATGTAAAATTTGTGTAGTCATAGTTTTATGGTAGGTTATAATGATCTCTGATAGATTCTGTGAGTCGAAAACAATATGGAAGACTGTGCTCCATTAGCTTGTCATGTAATTTTTAACTTTGACAATAGGCTTTTTTTGAAAAACAAATTACTCCTGGGGTTAGGTGATCCTCCCACCTCAGTCTCCTGAGTAGCTAGAACCACAGGCAGGTGCCACACCACCTGTCTGATGTTTTTGGATTTTGTAGATAGGGGGTTTCACCATGTTGCCCAGGCTGGTCTTGAACTCCTGGACTCAAAACAATCCACCGATGTCAGCCTCCCAGAGTGCTGGGACTACAGGCATGAGTCACTACACCTGGCTGACAATAGGTTTTATTTGCTCACTTAATTGAGATACAATCGACAGAAGCTATAAATACTAAAGATTTCCAATGTGAAGGGATGAAATGTGATGGAGGGGGCAGGCAAAGGAACAGTTGTGCCAAGTGTGTATTCTATGTAGTGTGTGAATGACATCTCTACCCCATAAGCCCAAGGCAACATTATGAATAGCCACTTGCTTACAGCAGCATGCCATATTAAAGATGGTAGGTTTCTGTCTCCAAGGCCCTTAGTGTGTTGTAAAAACTTTATTGATGTTCAATACATTACAGCACAATATAAGAATATATTGTCATCACGTAGTGATGAGGGGAATTGCGTTATAGTGCCTCATGTTTGTAAGGGATGACATTTCAAGTAGACCTAGGACAACTGTTTCACATGCTACAATTGTTTTATACTTCCTCTGTCCAATTGCTCATGGGCCAGAGACTTAAGGTGTGGGAAATGTTTCTCTGCTGCTTTACCTGGATGTTGCTCATTTTGCTTGGATAGGGAAAACTGGAAAAAAGAAAAAGATGTGCCCAGATGCTTACTGGTTTTCAGCTTTCTGGTGAAAGTACTTTATGAACATAATATTTTTGTGTCATTCTTTCTAATCCTTAAATCTGCACAGGCCATAATCATAAGGGGCTGTCTAAATGTGGATTATGGGGTGGGGGTGTCATTTTTCCTTCCCCCACCCTTGTCCACGCCTGTCTTAGCATGTGACTCTTGATAGTGAACTTGCCCAGATGCTTCGAGGTCACCATTTTTCATATTCTCTGACAGCTGAAGAGCTGTTTGGGTCTTGGAATATGGAGTGGGATATTTGATATTGTCATTAGAAATGTGGGTGAATGATGCAGAAGTCATCCTTGAGCCCCTGGGAAAGGTTTGACACCACAATTTAGAAACCCCTAACTTTCTTAAGATTAACATCTGCAGAAAAGAATTAATGTGTTCTGAGGATATTTTTCTCTTTTGTGATGTAATTCATATTTTAATATGAATCTGGGAACTCCCTGAATAATAACAATGGATAAACTTAATGAGTCCATTTTATCAGCTGTTATGCATTATCTCATTTAATTCTTAGGCAACTTTGAGAAGGTACTGATGTTATCCTTTTTGTTGTTGAAGAAATTGAGATTCAGTGAATTTTAAATAGCTTGCCAAGGTCAAGCATGGCTAGACAGTAGTCCACACTTTATAGGTCTTGGCTTAAAGCACTTTTACTTTATGAGCAAATGTGTAATTGTTGGTTTAAAGGCAAGTGGAGCCTCATCTGTGTCGGGGCTGTGACATGGGCCATCAAGTTCTCTCCTTATGATGATGTTTTTATCATCAGTTTTTTGATGTGTATCTCTGCTCAGTACTCTTTTACTTCCTGTGTTTTGGAATTAAAGAGGTGTTAAATTTCTTTAAAAAACCCCCAAAACCAAAAACCCTTATTTTTGTTTGGAAATGGTTCCCAAATGCACTGCTGGTGTAATTACTAAATGCTGACTTCTAGATGGATAGGTGTTGTCACTACAAAGCCATACTGCTCTCTCAGTTCTCAATTGCTTTTCTTTTAATAACAACTCTGAAGTTCTAACATTAATTTTTTTTCATTTCTGTATCAAAAATGTAGTCCTCTCATACCTATGGCTGGAGATAAGTATGTTTGTGTTTAATTGGGTGGATGTAAACAGAGGGGCCCCTGAAAGTCCCCAGAAATCTCTCCTGGATGCTTCTCATGTACTAACAGTGCTGTGATGAGAGTTTGTGAGGATGACACAGCCAAACACTCATGAAGGCTGATAATTTTAACAGTGTCTGGCACATAGGAGCACTATGATAGTGCTTTGTTCATTTCACCTCTACAACCCCATGGGGTAGGTATGATTAGGATTTCTGTTTTCCAGAACAGCAGCTGAGATTATGTTTTGGTCTCAAGACTGCACAGCTAGTAAGTTGCAGAGCTGGGATTATAATTCAGTTGGTCAGATTCTTGAGTACAGTTCTTAACCTGTAGGCTAGATTTTAACCCTATCCTGATTCATGTGTATTTAAATATTATGGCTGGAGGATACCCCACTAAGTATAAAAATAGCTTTGAAATAAAGCTATTTCAAGGGAATGTCTAAGAAGGTATCTGAAGCATCTTAATGAAGAAACTAGCGTTAGAAAATATACCAACTGGCAATTTTCTTTAGAATCATTTGGCTGTGCATTCCATTTCTTCAAGATTGTAAATTTTCTTAAGAAAAAGAGAGAATAAAGAAGAAAGCCTCTAGCATCAGAACTTTCACTCATTTCTGTTCCTTGACTTTTATTAGGTTATATCTGATTTCTTCTAGTTTTCTTAGGGTATGGGGCAGTTGTTTATAGGATTGGTACAGTGTCTACTTAGTCTGCATTTAACAGGAGAAGGTATTTTAACTGTTCTTTTTGTTAGAGATGACAAAGAAAAAGACCCATTGTGTTGTAACCATAGGGTTGATGAAATTTATGACCTCTTTGAGTTAGTTTTAAAATGTAGCATAGGCCGGGCATGGTGGCTCACACCTGTAATCCCAACACTTTGGGAGGCCGAGGAGGGCGGATCACGAGGTCAGGAGTTTGAGACCAGACTGACCAACAAGGTGAAACCCCTTCTCTACTGAAAATACAAAAATTAGCTGGTTGTAGTGATTTAGGCCTGTACTTAGGAGGCTACTCAGTAGGCTGAGGCAGGAGAATTGCTTGAACCTGGGAGGCGGAGGTTGCAGTGAGCCGAGATCACGCTATTGTGCCCCAGCCTGGGTAACAGAGTGAGACTCCGTCTCAAAAAAAAAAAAAAAAAAGAAAAGACCTAGCTTAACAGTTACACGTTATTTATTTGTAAGAAATCACAAACATTTGAGGTTCACAAATAATTTGCTGAAGTGTCTTGGGGGAAGTCCTTTATGATTTTTTTTTTTTTTAATTTTAAATGGGGTCTGATGCTGCCTCTTTCTTCTCTGTCTTGGGCATTATGGGGGTGCAAGTTGTGCTGGCCAGAGGGTCCTGAGACTAAAGCCTACTCTGGATATTTTTTTAGTGTCTGTGTGGTTTAGCATCCTGCAGTGGTTTTGAGGTGAGTGCAAATTTAAGAGTGAAAAGTCAGTTTATAAGAGAGAAGCTTGTTCCTTGTTTGCTTTTCACCAGCAGCTGTGTAATGTTGAGCCTGTATTTGAGGTCATGTCTATCAGGCTTAGTTTCTCTAGGTAAATAATGAGGAGGAACAGTTTCATGTGAGCCTTGTCATGCACATTTGATGAAGATTGCCAATGAAATCCCTGGCGCTGGATTGGCTTGCTTTCTTTATTGAGATGGGGTCTTGCTCTGTCACCCAGACTGGAGTACAGTGGTACAATCATGGCTTACTGTAGCCTCGAACTCCTGGGTTCAAGCCACCCTCCCACCTTAGCCTTTCGAGTAGCTAGGACTACTGGTATCTGCCACCATGCGTGGCTAATTTAAAAACAAATTTTTTATAGAGACAGGGTCTTGCCTTGTTGCCCAGGCTGGTATCAAACTCCTGGCTGGAAGGGATCCTCCCAGGCTCCTTCAGGTTGTTGGGGAATCCAGTTGCTTGTAGCTGTCAGTCTGAGGTTCCTGTTTTCTCTCTGGCATTAGCAGGGGGCTGCTCTGAGCTTTTCAAGGCTTTCTGCATGCCTTTTCCTGTGGCTTCCTCCCTCTTCAGGGCCTGCAGTGGTTTATCCAGTGGAAACTCTGACTTTTCCCTGGGCACCAGTCTGAGAAAGTGCTCCACTGAGAAGAGCCCAGTGATTAGGTCAGATCCAGAGGCTAGAATCTCCTGTTCTGTTTTTTCAATTATGGTAGGCTGGTGTGGTGGTACATGCCTGTAGTCCTAACTGTTTGGAAGGCTGAGGCGGGAGGATTCCTTGAGCCCAGGAGTTAAAGGCTGCAGGGAGCTTTGTACCACTGCATTCTAACCTGGGTGACAGAGGGAGACAGCATCTCAAAAAAATAAATAAATGAATAAAATAAGTAAATAAATAACTTGTGGTAAGAGTATTTAACGGGATCATGAGATCTACTCTTTGAGCATATTTTTGAGTGTACCGTATGTTCTTGTTGGTTATGGTACAATGTAGTACAGCAGATCTCTAGAACTTATCATGGATAGCTGAAACTTCATACCTATTGATTAGCAACTCCCCATTTCCTTCTCCCCCAGCCCTAGCAACCATAACTCTATTCTTTGAATTTGAATACTTTAGATGCTTTGTATAAATAGAATCATATGCTATTTGTCCTTTCGTGTTGGCTTATTTCACTTAACAAAATGTCCCCAGGGTTCACCCATGTTATTGCATATTGCAGAATTTCCTTCTCTTTAAAGCTGAATAATAATCAATTGCATGAATATGCCACAGTTTCTTTATCCATTAATCTGTTTGTGGACATTTGGGTAGTTTCTACATCCTGGCTGTTGTTAATAGTCCTGAAATAAATTTGGGAGTGCTCATAGCTCTTCAAGATCCTGATTTCAATTTCTTTTTTCGATAAATACACAGAGGTAGGACTGCTGGATCATATGGTAGTTCTGTTTTTAACTTTTTTGAGAACGCCTATACTGTTTTCCATAATAGCAAAACAAATTTACAGTCCCACCAGCAGTGTACAAGAGTTTTAGTGAGAATCTCCCACTCTTGTTTTTTTTGAGACGGAGTCTTGCCCTATTGCTCAGGCTGGAGTGCAGTGGCACAATCTCGACTCACTGCAACTTCCGCCTCCCGGGTCCCGGTTCAAGCAGTTCTTCTACCTCAGCCTCCCATGTAGCTGGGATTACAGGCATGAGCCACCATGCCCAGCTAATTTAGTAGAGACAGGGTTTCACCATGTTGGCCAGTCTGGTCTTGGACTCCTGATCTCATGATCCACCTGCCTTGGCCTCCCAAAGTGCTGGGATTACAGGTGTGAGCCACCATGCTCAGTCAAGAATCTCCCACTCCTTTTTTTTTGAGACAGGGTCTTGCTTTGTCGTCAGGTGCCAGGCCGGAGTGCAGTGGCGGGATCTCGGCTCACTGCAATTTCCGCCTCCCGGGTTCAAGCAATTCTCCTGCCTTAGCCTCCTGAGTAGCTGGGACTGCAGGCACACACCACCATGCCCAGCTAATTTTTTTTTTTTTTTTTTTGTATTTTTAGTAGACACGGGGTTTCACCATGTTGGCCAGAATGGGCTTGATCTCTTGACCTTGTGATCCTCTTGCCTCAGCCTCCCAAAGTGCTGGGATTACAGGCATGAGCCACTGCGCCCGGCCAAATCTCTTACTCTTATGGTCAGCTCTGCCATCTAACAACATGGCAAAATCATGTTTTCATGATCACGGTTCTGCTTATGATGATAGGCACATGACGATAAACATAATCATGAGAGTGACACATGATCATAGTCACAAGTTCTACAGGATGTGGGATCTGGGGTGGGTAAGTGCATTTTTTAAATTCCACCCACCACCAGGATAGTCTCAGAATTCCTCCAAGTGCCCCTGGCCCTGTCTGAACTGTGCTGGAACAAGCCCAGGCTTGTACCATTATTTGTTGGCCTGATGAACATCCTGTTTCAGTAGTGATGGTTAATTTCATTTGATATTAAGAGATTTGTGGGCAGAAAACTTAGCTAAAGTATGATAACTGTATCTTCATGCCCCAAAGGGTGTGAGATATTCTTAAAGATGATGGTAAACATATTAGAAAAGGAGCAATGGCAATACTAGCTTTGTATTTATATCCAGACTCTTAATGTGTCTTACAGGGAGACAAAGATATAATATGGGTTAATTCATTGCTTATTTTATTGTGAGAATGAGTCTGTGGAACTGGGTCACTGGAATTTCTACAAATAAAGTTGAAATTGTGGGTCATAAGTTAGCAGGTTGATTGTATGAATGGGCAAATGTAGCATTACCATATTGATCAGTTACCAAGTCCTAGGGCTACACAGCAAAAGCAAAATCATTAGAAGTAGTTCTCCTAAGGCTATTGATTTTTTTGAGTTTACCTCCTAAGGACTCCTCAGAGCCACTAGGCAAGGTCAGGCTGTAATTCATCTCTAGAAAGAGCACCTGATGGTTAAAATGGAGTCAATATCCATTACTTTATCATAGAGATAATCTCACAAGAGGGCACCTGTATCATTTAGGGTGCTTTGGTTGCAAGCAATAAAATTGGACTGCAGTTCACTTAAAGCAGAAAAGGAATTTATTATAAGGACCTGAGGAAGCTGGCAGAATCCTGTGATGGGCCAGAAAACTGGGCTCAGAATAAAGATTGAGAAAGATGGAGGGTAGTTTTAGGGAGCAGGATCTGGTACCCAACTACTCCCCTGTCCTTTCAGGGCATGTTGCAGAAAATGAAATAGAATCATGTCTCTTTCCTTGCACCATGCCAGTCCTTTGGAAAAAGGTCTGTGGGACAAGGACCCCAGGTCTGCACCTGGTGGAGAGATGAATCCCTCAAAAGGACCCAGGGTGCTGTTACCAACCAAAGAGAATAGATGCTGGGGGCAAAACTCTAAAGTAAAAAACTGATGTTTATTGTAGAATCTCTTGTTACTTAAAATGTTTTCTCAAAAACTACTCTAAAAAATGTATTCAGTGTTAATTTAAAAAATACTTTTGCCTTAAACAGTAGTCTTTTATTGCTATACAACTGCTGTCTTAAATGGTAGAAACCGCAAAGCAGCCCTCCTCCACTGCCCAGCTAGTGTTAAGTTAGAATATTTCAGGTATATTCTTATTTGCATAGTATCAGTGAAATCCTTTCACTAGTGTATAAGAAGGGTCCATTTAGCATATCATGATGAAAATTGATTGCCAAAAAAAAAAAATCTGTAAGCAAATACAGAGGAGCCAAAAATCATTGTCTGTTATCCTGGAGTCATGTTAACCAATTATTTATTTGTAAGGTGAATATAAACTACAAAAATAATCCTCATTCTATTTGTTGCCTGATAATGGCTTTTAAAATGAACAACATTTGTGTCTACATGAAAAAAAAAACCTCTGTATCTAATGGTTTATGGGCAAGTGATCATGTTGTAATAGCATTGTATCAAAAGCTGCTTTTCTTTATAAACCCTTCTATTTAATCCCTCCAACCAGCCAACAAGCTACAATCTTCCCAGGGAATTAATTTAAGATTGAAGATAAAAAAAGAGGCCAAAGTTAATGACATCAAAGAGAAAGCTCCTGAAAGAAGTAATAGTTTCAAAAAGACTTTGACTGTTTTATAAGACAAATACAAGCTGTCATAGAAAGAATTGGTATAAAATAAGGTTATTGCTTCTGACTTATTCGGAATGATTTTTTTCTAGTTTATAACCTCAACTAATCTTGTAATAACATTTTAAAGTGAAATTTTAATGTGTGCCTTGGGAATGACACTGACCAGTTTTACTATTGGATTACAAAAAATGTTTTAAATATTGATAATGTAATTTTGTCAAGAGCAAATCATCACTTTTGATAGCACAGAATTTTATACTTAAAATACGAGATTTCCAAATTGGTAAATAGGCAAAAAGGATTTTGTTGTGAGTGAGATAAAATTTAAGATTTAATTGTGGTCTGGCAAGGAAATAAAATAATGGCATAAAACCATCAGGGAAATTCAAATATGATAATTTTGGTGAATGTTCTCAATTTTAAATAAAAATTCTTTAATGTAATGACTTTATGGTGGGATTGAAGCAATACATTATTTACACATTTAATCTTATTTTGATTTACTTTAATTTATTTCATATCAGCAGCCTGTTAGACAATAATTTAAAAATTCGCTGCTACCATAATTGCTTTAGGAAACCTTCCTAATGATAATTTTATTCCCTAGAATAATGTTTCAATTTCAAATGCGTATCTCAACATTATAATGGTTAGTAACAGAAGATGTTTACATTAATGTAGAATGATGATTTCTTTAGTGGACAGCAACATTGTACTTCATATTTTATGGTAAAGGAGATGAATTAAAATTACTTTTTACTACATGTACCTTGCATGGAGCATAAACAAAGAGCTATAAGATTTTTTTTTTTTGGGGGGGAAGGAAGGCAGGAAGGAAGGGAATAAGGACGGTAGGGAGGAAGGAAGGGATGAAGGAAGGAAGGAAGGGAGGAAGCGGGGAGGGAGGGAGGGAGGGAGGGAGGGAGGGAAGGGAAGGGAAGAAAGGAAGTCAAGCAATGAAAGAGACATTGCCCACCTGGATCTAGAGGATTACAAGTTGATTTCTTTTTTTTTGAGAGAAGGAAAGAAAAAAAAAATAAGTAAAGGAGAGGAAGAAAGAGGAAGAGAAAGAAGGAGAGTAAATGGAAATATTGCTTTATTTTGAAAAAAGTTAGGTATTAATAATGGCCAATCAATGTTTCATTTAAACTAATGGGTAGGTGTGATGTGGTATTGACAAGAATGTATATTTTGTGTATTTGAAGTGGAGAGCTCTATAAATATTTATTAAGTTTATTTGTTCTGGATCTGAGTTCGAGTCCTTGATATCCTTATTAATTTTCTGTCTCATTGAATCTAAGTCTCTATGTATCTGGGTGTTAGGATCGTTAGCTCTTGTTGTTGCATTGATCCTTTTACCACTATATCTTTGTTGCTTTAAAATCTATTTAATCTGATACAAGAATTGCAACTCCTGCTTTTTATTTATTTATTATTTATTTTTGCTCTCCATTTGGTTGGTAAATCTTTCTCCATCCCTTTGTTTTGAGTCTTTGTGTATCCTTGCATGTGAATCAGGTCTGGATGTAACATGCCGTTGGGTTTTGGCTGTGTCTTTTGATTGGGAATTCAGTCAATTTAAATTTAGGGTTACTGCCATTTGATGTTGACTGGCTGTTTTATCCATTTGTTGGTGTAAATTCTTCTTTATGTTGGTGCTCTTTACTTTTTGGTGTATTTTTAGAAAGGCTAATACTAGTTGTTTCTTTCTGTGTGTAATACTTCTTTCAGAAGCTCTTGTAAAGCAGGCCTGGTGGTAATAAAATCTCTGAGTTCTTGCTTGTTCATAAAAGATTTTATTTTTCCTTCAGTTGTGAAGCTTAGTTTGGCTGGATATGAAATTCTGGGCTGAAGGTTCTGTTCTTTGAGGATGTTGAATATTGGCCCCCACTCTCTTCTGGCCTGTAGAGTTTCTGCCGAGAGATCTGCTGTAAGTCTGATAGGCTTGCCTTTGTGGGTAATCTGACCTTTCTCTCTGGCTGCCCTTAGTATTTTCTCCTTCTTTTCAACCCTGGTGAATCTAACGATTATGTGCCTTGGGGTTGCTCTTCTTGAGGAATATCTTTGTGGTGTTCTCTGTATTACCCGGGGTTGAATGTTGACCTGCTTTGCTAGTTTAGGAAAATTTTCCTGAATAATATCCTGAAGCGTATTTTCCAGCTTGGATTCATTCTCTCCGTCGCATTCAGGTACACCTATCAAACGTAAATTTGGTCTTTTCACATAGTCCCACATTTCTTGGAGACTTTGCTCATTCCTTTTTATCCTTTTTTCTCTAATCTTTTCTTCACGTTTTATTTCATTAAGTTGGACTTTGACCTCTGATATCCCTTCTTCTGCTTGAACAATTCGAGTGTTTAAACCTGTGCATACTTCTCGGAGTTCCTGTATTGTATTCTTCAGTTCCATTAATTCACTCATACTCCTCTCTAAGTTGTCTATTCTCAATAGGATTTCATCAAACCTTTTTTCAAAGTTCCTAGTTTCTTTACGTTGGGCTACAACATGTTCTTTTAACTCACTGAAGTTTGTTATTATCCATTCCTTGAAGAGTGATTCTGTCATCAGGAGGCGCTCGTTCTCCATCAAGCCTTGTTCCATTGTTGATGTGGAACTGTGATCATCTTTAGAGGGAGAGGCGTTCTGACTTTGAGTATTCTCAGCTTTTTTACGCTGGTTTCTTCCCGTCATTGTAAATTTATCCTCCTGTCCTCTTTGAAATTACCAACTTTCAGATTAGGTCTCTTGAGTGGGCGTCCAGGTTGTTAGTTCCCAGGGCCAGAGCAGCGGCGTTAAAACTGTTGGTGCTTTTCTGCCCAGGATTCTCCTGTCGGGCTTCCTTCTTGTTTCCGTAGTAGGCGACTCTGCCTTCCCGGGGCTCCAAACCTCGGTCAGAAGGGGAACCGGTCCTGTTTACTCTGCGCCGAGCGCTGCCGCGCCGAGGTGCCGGCGGAACCGCTGCGCCGACCACGAGAGTCGCGCTGGCGACTCATGTGTTTCCACCACTGGGGGATCTTCTGCTCCGTGAGCGACCAGACTTTGTCTGAAAGTGTGGCGTCCTCTAGTTCTCCGTGCCTTCCCTGAGAGCTGCAATCCTGGGATGTTAGCGATCGGCCATCTTGGATCGTTCGATCGAGCTATAAGATTTTTAAAAAAAATTAAAAACATTCTCTAGTACTGCCTTCATGGAGACATACTGAGCATATGGTGTCATATTTTGTCATGCTCTCATATATCTGCTGGTGTAAGCAGCTTCCCAGCCTGGTAGCACTTTTGAAAGACCTACATTGGGCTTTTTGAATGGAAATGAGGAGCAGGATTTGTTATTTGTCTTTCTCAACTTGTTTTAGTGCTGCACACCCTCTTCTGTCATTCCTTGTGGCTTCTCTAAGGGAGCTTTATTCCTCAGAGAAGAAATCTCTGCTAGAAGAAAGGTGAGAGAAAAATGGAGAAGGAAAGATTCTGTGGGGGAAATACACAAGGTGGTCCTTCCTGAAAAGCTCCTTAAATATCTGGGGCTTTTTCTTGGGTATTGTTTGCCAATTGTTGAAGGACTGAAGCTTCTACCTTTATTCCTGCAAATGTTGAGGACAGGTTAAGTGCTGGGCAACACTAAAACCCAGATGATGATCTTCAGGAGTATTCCAGGGTCAGCATGTGATGGAGAGAGGAGAGTTGTGGAAGAAGATTTTATGTCCAAGACGTTGGGAAGAGAGGAGTCCAGGCCCTTTCCAGGCCCAGGGATTTGCTGTAAGGTGACAACTATTACCCCTCTGGCATCTCTCATTCTGTACTTTTGACTTTTGTTGGAACACCCAGCACAGTTGCTTGTGGCCAGCTTGTCAGGAATAAGTTTATTTCTGGAATTTGACTTTATCAACCAGGGAAGCTTTATGAGATAGAGCTGCTGTCAGGATGTTCCTTAGAAGGGGACAGTGCTCCTGGTGGCCTGGGTGGCTTCTTGCCTCTCTAGTGCCAGAAGAAGCCATCAGCTCTGGTGACTGTGAGGGAAGTTTCAGCAAGTAATGCAAAAAATAGCATACTGATCTAGCTCTAAGTAATTTCAGGAGTTATTCATTGTTTATTTTATGCCTGTAGTCCAAATAGGATCTCAGTGAGGAGTATGGCACATCCTGTTCTTAGGTACCTCATTAAAATATGGCAGAAAATAAGATAAGTATGCAGGTAATTCAAATATAAATGGGATATAGAGTAAGTAGGATTTATGGAAGAAAGAGCTACATCCTGGTTGAGGGGATTTGAAAAAAATACTTGCATCAATCAATCACAAAACTTTGTGTCAATGCAGAGAAGAGGAATTAAAGAAAAAGGAGCAGTTGTAGAAGTCTCTGTGTTCTAGACAGTGTCACCTCAGACTGTGCAGGATTGGACTCAAGGGGCTGGAAAGGACTCATGCACATCAGGCGCACAGGGTCTGATGGCCTTGGAGGCATAGTAGCAATGCCCTCCCTTCGCCCACCCCACATCTCTGTCTTTGAGGCAGGTTTTGGATTTTCTCCTCACTCAGGAAAGATGCTGGTCTCCTCATACATAGGGAATACTCCATAAATGCTTTTAAAACTCCAGGGACATCTGCCCAAGCGTTACAGTTAAGCCCTATGGCCTCCTGCTCATTTTTTTTAAGCAACTTGATCTCAGGCCTGAAAGTAACCAGGATGTTCATATGTACCGTTCTTTCATGAGATAATTAATTGAATTAGCAGGATAAAGGAGAACTTGATGTTAACAATGAGCCGTTGAAAAAAATAAGCAACAAGTAATAATTGCTCCATTAATGGACTTCCCTTGTTTGTTGACATCACTAGCTTTATTCTTATTTATTGCACTCATTAAAATGGCAATGAGTAGTAAGTATCTTTTAATTTTTTAAAAATAATATTCTTAGTTCATATTGGTGGTTTACACTCAGTGTTTTTACTGAATAATTTGGCTTCCTACAATGAGTTTAACATGAAGGTGATAAATCAGTATGGTTTATCACTCATTGCTCTAATTTATATTCTCTTTTACATTCAGATGTCTTAGGCATTTTACTGTATGAAGAGACTATTGTGTGGATACTTTGACTTTTTAAAAAAATATCAGAAATCAAAGGAGGGAACTGTTTGCCAAATGGGCACCATCAAGACCTTTTAATAACAGCTATAGAAATTAATCTCATTTAGTAGCAAACCTTAAACTGTGAAAGATGATCTGTATGTCATTGAAACTACAGAAAGATAGATTTCTCTGTTACTATTCCTATCTAGAAGAGCACCTGTAAATATACATAGATTCACAATGGCCCTCTCTCTAGTCACAGGTGGTCCCCAGTGTACAGTAGAAGCTGCATTTCTGTAAGGTAATGTGTTAGTTGCTTGGAATGGTCTTCTTGAAAGAAATCATGTTTTAAACTATAGTTAGATCCTGAGGTAAGCTCTCAAGTTACATATTTAACCATTATATGTTCTTCCATATAATGGCTACATTATTATACATATCAAATTATTTTATACTTGCTTTTATTTATTGGAATGGCTTACAGGGGTAAGAGTACCTTATAAACAGGGACAGTGTGTCTTAAAAAGTGCTCAGGCCTATTCTTGGCAAATATGACTTCTTAGGTATTTTCATATTCATGGGAGGAATGGATTGCGAAAACTGACTTTGGCATGTTGAAGACCAAATTCAGTATTTCGGTGCCTTTTCTTTCTGGGATATTATATCTCACATAGTCCTAACTATATATTAAAATCAATAATGGTACCTTTGATCAAGTCTGAGGATATTAAATAGCTTTCAAAAGTCAGAATGTAAGGCTGGACACAGTAGCTTATGCCTGTAATCCCAGTACTTTGGTACTTTGGAAGGCTGAGGCAGGAGGTTCTCTTGAGCACAGGAGTTTGAGACTAGCCTGGGCAACATAGTGAGATGCCGTTTCTAAAGAACAAACAGAGAATTAGTTGGTTGTGGTGGTGTGTGTGCTTGTAGTCCAAGCTACTCAGGTGTTTGCGGTGGGAGGATGGCTAGATCCCAGGAGGTTGAGGCTACAGTGAGCCAAGGTAGCAGCACTGCTCACCAGCCTGGGTGAAAGTATGAAACATTTCTTAAAAAACAGTGTATTAGAGTGTGGATAGCAGAACAATCAGGCAAGAAAAGGAAATAAAGGTATTCAATTAGGAAAGGAGGAAGTCAAATTATCTCTATTTGCAGACGACATGATTGTATATTTAGAAGACCCCATTGTCTCAGCCCAAAATCTCCTGAAACTGATAAGCAACTTCAGCAAAGTCTCAGGATACAAAATCAATGAGCAGAAAACACAAGTGTTTCTATACACCAATAATAGACTAAAAGAGAGCCAAATCAAGAGCAAACTCCCATTCAAAACTGCTACAAAGAGAATAAAATACCTAGGAATATAACTAACAAAGGAGGTAAAGGGCCTCTTCAAGGAGAACTACAAACCACTGCTCAAGGAAATAAGAGAGGACACAAACAGATGGAAAAACATTCCATGCTCATGGTTAGGAAGAATCAATATTGTAAAAATGGCCATACTGCCCAAAGTAATTTATAAATTTCAGCATACCCCCTGAAGCTACCTATGACCCTCTTCACAGAACTGGAAAAAACCACCTTAAACTTCATATGGAACCAAAAGAAAACCCACATAGCCAAGACAATCCTAAGCAAAAAGAACAAAGCTGGAGGCATCACGCTACCTGACTTCAAACTTTACTACAAGATTACAGTAAATAAAACAGCATGGTACTGGTACCAAAGCAGAGATACAGAACAATGGAACAGAACAGAGGCCTTGGAGGCAACGCCACACATCTACAACCATCTGATCTTTGACAAACCTGACAAAAACAAGCAATGGGGAAAGGATCCCCTGTTTAATAAATCGTGTTGGGAAAAACTGGCTAGCCACGTGCAGAAACCAGAAACTGGACCCATTCCTGACACCTTACACTAAAATTAACTCCAGATGGATTAAAGACTTAAGCATAAGACCTAACACCATAAAAACTCTAGAAGAAAACCTAGGCAAAACCATTCAGGACATAGGCATAGGCAAGGACCTCATGATTAAAACACCAAAAGCACTGGCAACAAAAGCCAAAATAGACAAATGGGATCTAATGAAACTACAGACCTTCTGCACCATAAAAGAAACAATCGTTAGAGTAAACTAGCAACCAACAGAGTGGCAAAATATTTTTGTGATCTACCCATCTGTCAAAGGGCTAATAGCTGGAATCTGCAAAGAACTAAAACAGATTTGCAAGAACAAAACTAAAAAACCCATTCAAAAGTGGGCAAAGTACATGAACAGACACTTTTCTAAAGAAGACATCCATGAGGCCAACAAACGTATGAAAAAATACTCATCATCACTGGTCGTTAGAGAAATGCAAATCAAAACCACATTGAGATACCATCTCACACCAGTTAGAATGGCGATCACTAAAAATTCTGGAGACAACAGATGCTAGAGAGGATGTGGAGAAATAGGAACACTTTTACTCTGTTGGTGGGAGGGAAACTTGTTCAACCATTGTAGAAGACAGTGTGGCAATTCCTCAAGGACCTAGAAATAGAAATTCCATTTGACCCAGGAATCCCATTATAGGGTATATATCCAAAGGTGTATAAATCATTCTGTTATAAAGACACATGCACACATATGTTCATTGCGGAATTGTTTACAACAGCAAATACCTGGAACCAGCACAAATGCCAATGATGATAGACTGGAAAAGGAAGATGTGGCACATATACACCATGGAATACTATGCAGCCATAAAAAATGAGTTCGTGTCCTTTGTAGGGACAAGGATGAAACTCAAAACCATCATTCTCAACAAACTGACACAAGAGCAGAAAATTAAACACCACATGTTCTCACTCATAGGCAGGTGTTGAACAATGAGAACACATAGACACAGGGAGGGGAGCATCACACACTGGGGTCTGTTGGAGGGGAGCAGGGGAGGGACAGCAGGGGGTAGGGAGGCTGGGGAGGGATAACATGGGTAGAAATGCTAGATATGGGTGATGAGGGGATAGAGGCAGCAAACCACATTGCCATGTGTGTACCTATGCAACAATCCTGCATGATGTGTACATGTACCCCAGAACCTAAAGTGCAATTAAAAAAATAAGAAAAAAAATAGAAAAATTAAAAGACTGAAGAATAGAGTAAATACACCTATGGAAAACCTAGGAAGACATTGTGGAGGAACTTGGATTTGCACTGGGCTTGGAAAGGCCAGGAAGTTAACAAAGATGCAGACATAGCTTCTTTCACACTGGGTTGAAGGAAGCTGGGACAGCTATGAACAGGAATAGGGAAAGGAAGAGATAGGACTGGCATTTTCAGAAACGAGAACTGTAGTTTCAATGAATCATAATAGAGTAATTCTGTAGTGCCATATCTGAGGATGCCCTGGTATCTTAGGAAGCCTTTGTACCTGACCCCTACTCAGTAGGGAGTGGGGTGTGACCGCAGTCCTTGGAGTCATGTTGCTTTCTGCCATGCCAGATCAAATGTGACACAAGCAATCACAGAAGCGTAGTCATCTGCATTCTGGTGGTGTGGTCTTCTCCAGGCCTGATGACACCTCTGTTTCTGTTGCCTTTCCCTTGTATTGTCAACTTCTCTTAAACTTGAGAACTCACGAGCCCTAGAATGGAGGAGGGGAGTACATTAGTCTTAATGAATTCCACGTGTCTCATGTTTCTAAGTCGCTTTACATTTCATAAAATGTTATGAGAAATTACTGATGGTATGTAATGATGACTTCTCATACAGAGGAATGCTTTTGAACATACTGCCATTGAATTTGGTCAGGTGTAGAGAGGCAATAGTAGCAAAGTTAGGAAACTCCCTCCTCTCTCTCTCTTTCTTTCTTTTCTCCTCCTCCTTCTTCTTCTTCTTCTTCTTCTTCTTCCTCCTCCTCCTCCTCCTCCTCCTCCTCCTCCTCCTCCTCCTCCTTCTTTCTTCTTTCTTCTTTCTTCTTTCTTTTTTTTGACAGAGTCTTTCTCTGTTGCCCAGGCTGTAATGCAGTAGTGGGATCTTGACTCACTACAGACTCTGCCTCCTGAGATCAAGTGATTCTCCTGCCTCAGCCTCCCGAGTAGCTGGGATTACAGGCACCCACCACCATGCCTACCTAATTTTTGTATTTTTAGGGGAGACAGGGTTTCACCATGTTGGCCATGGTGGTCTTGAACTCCTAACCTTAGGCGATACACCCACCTAGGCCTCCCAGAGTTCTCGGATTACATATGTGAGTCATCGCACTGGCTGGAAGCTCCTTTCCACAGTCAGAAAATATCTAGAAAAGGACCAGTATATAAGAATGGGTGAATGTATTAATGAAACATTTATAGCTCTTTTAGAGAATGTGGGGTCAGGATCAATATATTTAAAACAATATTTTTAAAATTGAAATTTTAAAAAAGTAAAAAGAAACAGAAACAAAGTCTTATTGAATACTTAACTGAGGACAGCTCCTGTGCTGTCTTTCCTAAACACATTTACATTTAACTCTGACAGTTGCCATGAGAAGCAGGGCTTGTTGTTATCCCCATTTTGCAGATGAGGAAACAGAGGTTTAGAGAGTGTGACTGACTGACATTGTATAACTGTTCAGTGGCAAAGTCAGGGTTGGAACACAGCTTGGCCTCACTCCTCAGGCTGCTGTTTTCTAACCTCTCCTATAAGTGGGGGGTTGGCTCATAATGCCAGTAAAATCACTTATCAAGGAAACCTACAAACCCAGGTTGTTTATGTTATTTCTGACAGAAAAATGTATGCTTTAGAGGTAAGACTGGTTTTGATAATACTTTGCTCCTTTTTGGTTGTTGGTTGTTGGTTTTGTCTACATGAACACAATGCATCCTGTGGTTTGGGTTCCTTTGAGTCACTACAGATGGGCTACCTCACAATCATTTGTGCTATGCAACGCATGCTGATCAGTGGATCACTTACTGCTTGGATGAGCTTGCTGGGGATGTTGGGGTACGGTGTCTTGCAGTCAGTTCTTAAAGTTTTAAGTGCATTCAGCCACACATGCTATTCAGTAAGTTTACAACGATTTGCTCGATCTTTCTGTGTGTCATTCTGTAATTTTAGAGCTTTAAAAATGCCCTTGTCTGTTTTTGACATACAGTTGTTTATTTTCTATTTACATGGTATTCTTGTTTAGCTTTCATCTACCTCAGATGGCTTTCATATAAAATTATCTGCTCTACTGGTTTCTGCAGAGTTAACAGGAAGAGTGGCACTTAGTGCCAGGCTGCATGTTAAGGTAGTTTAGGTGGTGTGGCCCACAACTGATGGTCACCCTCCTTTCAAAGTGTCATCTCCACTTTATATCGTCCACAAATCAGGTGGATTCTGATTCGAATATTGACATTGTTCTCATAATCATTTAAAGATAAGTGGGTTAAAAATGTTGCATAAATTCTACATTGTCAAATTTATTGTTTTAAAAGTTTCTCAGTGCCATAGATGACACTGACAGCATTATTAATACTTTCAATATTCTAATGTCAGAAATCATTTGATGTCAGTTTAATCCTTTTAATGGTTAATGTCAGCATTTTAGCATGAACATTTAAGTGTCCCCAAAGATTGGGTTTATTATTCTTCATCAAGTAGATTCATTTTAAAGTCAAGAAAATGGCTCACTTCTACTATCAGCTCTGACTTTTCAGGATTTTTTCTTCTTTAAATCAAATAATCATAACTTACTATCCTGACACTGAGTTATATATCTATTTTGACTTATTTTATTTCTTAATAAGATCATAAGAAATCTTTTTGCAAATTAGCCCTTTAGAAAATGAAAACAATCTCATGTTTCTGTGATTCTAACAGTACACTTAAATCTTAGGGCATGACATATAAATTTTAATTTTCCTAGAAACAGGTTTCCAGAGTGTATTTGTTTTCATGTATGATACTCTGTTGTATTTGTATCACAGATAATTATTTGAATCAGATTTTTAACTTTTCTGGCATATTTTGAAATAGTCATACATAGGAATGTGGAAATGTTTCATTAGCTGTAGAGGTGCAAATGTACCATATAAGAATTATTGAAAACTTCGAATAGCATTCTGTGTTTTCATAGCTTCCAATTCATGCTTATCGTCCTATTGCTGGGTTTTTGTTTATGCATGTTTTTATGCAGGGCCTGTCGATTGGGCTGTCTCTGCTGTGCAGGCTTTATGTTTGCAGATGATCCATAGAAACACAAATAAGAAATTGTAGCAGCAGTATTTTATTCCTAAAGCTGAATGATGTCAGGCATAATTACTGAAACTAACATCTGGAGTGGTTTATTAAAGGGAAACCTTCCAAGATTGTTAGCATATACCAAATAGCATTATCCATATGTGCCATTTTATCACTATTGAATGTCGGGGTGTGTTAGCATGAAGGGAAATGAGTAAAATCCAGCAAAGGATCACTACTAACACATTATCTTCCCAGAGCTGATTTTAGTTTAGCTAGATGAAGCAGTTTGCTAGAGATTTTCAAAATTGTGCCCATCACCCATCTGGAGGGTTTCTGTATGCCTCGGTACCTGGCTATTTGGTCTTGTTAGAATTAAAATGTACCCCTTCAGGAAAGTCCTCTCTAAATCTTTTTATGTTCCTGAATCCTAGACTATTTACAAACAAGATATCAGATATTAATTGAGAGCCCAGTGTTCAGTCTTGCTGAAAATTTGGCACACATGCTTGAGGAGTTTAATAGGGATCTTGTCCAGGAGGGTGATGAAAGAACACTATTGCATGATTGTCAGATTTCTTGAAGTAGTACTGAATTACTACAGTTCAATCTTTTCTTTAGAAGACATCTCAGTGGTTGAATAGAGTCTTAACCCAGTGAGGTTGTCCTTATCAGACTATGAGCGGTTCAATCCTTATGAGTACTATAGTTCCAATAATCTTGCTATTCAGTTTAGTTACAGAGTAATCTAGAGAGGCTACACCAACCTGGCATAGTAAATGTTGTTGTCCTTAGATGCAAGTAGAGGATGTCATGCCAGTGTACATTCTGTACACAGAGATGGAGGTGGAATTCATAGATCTTCAAAAATCATCCTGAGATAGTTTTTGATCGAGTGGAAAACAAAGTGTTCTCTAGAAAATTCTCCTGGTTCCTCCTTTGTGCTAATTACTGCCAACTGTAAAAACTGAAAGGTGAATGACATTGCTGTAATTTGGTTTGTTGTAGTCAAGTTTGATTTGTTAACAAAAAAATGTGCACAAATAGTTTGTGAGTTGTATGGCAGAGGGACATGCAAGGACAGAGAGGCCACTGTGGAATATGTGAGCGGTTCAGTGTGCTTGTTGGACGAACTGAGGATGTCTACAACAAAATTTCATCCTCACCCCTTGGAATAATAGCACACTACTAGCAAACCCCACACATGTGGTTTGTTGTTCCCTAGCCCTGTACTGATACTCCCTTTCTAAATTCTGCACCAATACAGTAGCTCCACAGCTGCTGCTGAATAGCTAGCAATAGATACCCTGCTCTGGAGGTGAATCTTCTATTTACTTGTTTTTTATTTTGTTTTTTCCCATAACAGCTTTCCAGAGAAATACCATTTGACTCAACTTACTCATCATCCTAATCTTAGGATTTCTGTTTTACATAGTTCAATTTAGTAAACATCTCCATTTATAGAATTACTTTTATCAATCCAGCATTATGACAAAAAGGAAGATGTATCACATGAATAAAATTTTCTTGGATGATGGAAACTTATCTCATTAAGTACAAAATGTTTCATTTTATGGGAAAATAACTTAAAATATATTACAGCACAGGCTTCTAAGATCTTAGTGTCATCATTATTTGCTGAGTGTTTATCTAGAAGTGGAATTCATAGGTGTTAGAGTATGCATTTGTTTAACTTCGGTAACACAAGCAGTTTTCCAATGTGATTGTACAAATTCTACTCCCTCAACAGTGTAAGAGTGTTTTGATTTTTGCACATAACACTTGGTCTGTCATCCATCCTAGTGGTTATGTGGTATTGTCACACTATGGGGCTGGTTTGCAAATCCCTGATGATTGGGAAGCATCTTTTTTTTATTACATTTTAGGTTTTGGGGTACATGTGAAGAACATGCAAGATAGTTGCATAGGTATACACGTGACAGTGTGATTTGCTGCCTTTCTCCCCTTCACCTATATCTGGCATTTCTTCCTATGCTATCTCTCCCCAGCTCCCCACCCCCCGCTGTCCCTCCCCTATTCCCCCCAACAGACCCCAGTGTGTAGTGCTCCCCTCCCTGTGTCCATGTGTTCTCATTGTTCAACACCCACCTATGAGAAAGAACATGTGGTATTTCATTTTCTGTTCTTGTGTCAGTTTGCTGAGAATGATGTTCTCCAGGTTGATCCTTGTCCCTACAAAGGACATGAACTCATCATTTTTGATTGCTGCATAATATTCCATGGTGTATATGTGCCACATTTTCCCTCTCCAGTCTATCATTGATGGGCATTTGGGTTGGTTCCAGGTCTTTGCTATTGTAAAAAGTGCTGCAATGAACATTTGTGCACATGTGTCCTTATATTAGAATGATTTATAATCCTTTGGATATATACCCAGTAATGGGATTGCTGGGTCAATTGGAATTTCTATTTCTAGGTCCTTGAGGAATCGCCACACTGTATTTTATAATGGTTGAACTAATTCCCACCAGTAGTGTAAAAGTGTTCCTATTTCTCCACATCCTCTTCAGCATCAGTTGTCTCCAGATTTTTTAATGATCGCCATTCTAACTGGCATGAGATGGTATCTCAATGTAGTTTTGATTTGCATTTCTCTAATGACCAGTGATAATGAGCATTTTTTCATATGTTTGTTAGCCTCATGTATGTCTTCTTTTATAAAGTGTCTGTTCATATCCTTTGCCCACTTTTGAATGAGCTTGTTTGTTTTTTTCTTGTAAATCTATTTGAGTTCTTTGTAAATTCTGGATGTCAGCCCTTTGTCAGATTGGTAAACTGCAAAAACCTTTTCCCATTCTGTTGGTTGCCGATTCACTCTAATGACTGCTTGTTTTGCTGTGCAGAAGCTGTGGAGTTTGATTAGGTCCCATTTGTCTATTTTGGCTTTTGTTGCCAATGCTTTTGGTGTTTTGGTCATGAAGTCCTTGCGTGCTCCTATGTCCTGAATGGTTTTGCCTAAATTTTCTTCTTGGGTTTTTATGGTGCCAGGTCTTATGTTTAAGTCTTTAATCCACTGGAGTTAATTGTAGTGTAAGGTGTCAGGAAGGGGTTCAGTTTCTGCTTTCTGCACATAGCTAGCCAGTTTTCCCAACACCATTAATTAAACAGGGAGTCCTTTCCCCATTGCTTGTTTTTGTCAGGTTTGTCAAAGATCAGATGGTTGTAGATATGTTGTGTTGCCTCCGAGGCCTCTGTTCTGTTCCATTGTTCTGTATCTCTGTTTTGGTACCAGTACCATGCTGTTTTGATTACTGTAGCCTTGTAGTATAGTTTGAAGTCTGGTAGTGTGATGACTCCTGCTGTGTTCTTTTTGCTTAGAATTGACTTGGCTATGCAGGCTCTCTTCTGGTTCCATATGAAGTTTAAGGTGGTTTTTTCTAGTTCTGTGAAGAAGGGAAGCATCTTTCTTACATTATTGGCCATTTGGATATCTTTGTGTGAAGTATCTATTCAAGTAAATTTTTACATATTTTCATTGAATAACCTATCCTTTAAGTCAGGGGTCCCCAATCCCCAGGCTGGGGGGGTACCAGTCCTTGGCCTGTTAGGAACTGGGCTGCACAACAGGATGTGAGTGTTGGGCCAAGGGAGCATTGCTGCCTGAGCTCTGCCTCCTGTCAGATCAGGGGCAGCATTAGATTCTCACAGGAGCACAAAACCTGTTGTGAACTGTGGATATGAGGGATCTAGGTTGTGTGCTACTTATGAGACTCTAACTATTGCCTAATGATCTGAGGTGGAACAGTTTCATCCCATGGAAAAATTATCTTCTAGGAAACTGGTCTCTGATGCTGAAAAGGCTGGGGACTGCTGCTTTAAATACTCATTAGGGTAGTTTTTATAATCTGGAAGTAAGTCCTTTGTCAGATACATTTATTGCAAATATATTTTTCTGCTTGCTACATTGCATTCTCACTATTAATGATGTTGTTTGATAATCAAAAGGTATTAATTTTATTTATTTATTTATTTATTTATTTATTTATTTATTTATTTATTTAATGAGACAGAGTCTCACTCTGTCACCCAGGCTGGAGTGCAGTGGTACAATCTCAGCTCACTGCAACCTCCATCTCTCCTGGGTTCAAGTGATTCTCCTGCCTCAGCCTCCTGAGTAGTTGGGACTACAGGCAGACACCACCATATCTGGCTAATTTTTGTGTTTTTTAGTAGAGATGGAGTTTCACTGTGTTGGCCAAGTAGGCCTTGAACTCCTGACCTCAGGTGATCTGTCCGCCTCAGCCTCCCAAAGGCTGGGATTACAGGTGTAAGCCACTGTGTCTAGCCAAAAGCTATTAATTTTAATAGAGTCTATCTAACTTATAAGTTGTTTTTTAAATAGTTAATATTCTCTGTGGCCTGTTTAAGATTTTTTAGCCTATTCTGGGGTTACCAAGATATTCTGTGATTTTCTGTGAGTACTTCATTGTTTTATTTTTCACATTTACATTTGCAGTCCATCTGGAATTGATTTTTGTGAATTGCATGAGATAGGGTCAAGCTGCCTTTCTTCCATATTCAATTGATCCAGCACCATTTATTGAAAAGAGCATCCTTTCCCCCATTGCACTACAGGGTCACTGTTGTTATAAATTACTCTATTATGCTGCCTTTGTAATAGAATACTGTAATGAGGACTTCTAAAAGTTTGTATGTGTCACAAGTTTGGTTACTTAAAAATCTCTGTGTTAGAATATGCTATCAGAGTCAGTTAACGTGGAAGTCCCTATCTTTTCATGCCAACATGACAATAATAGATAAAATGTTTTATAAAGATAAATATATATCTGAGACTGAAAATAAAGAAAAAAGGCTTTAGATGCCAAGAATGAAGTTAAGACTGTCAGTGGTGAGACTGAATCCACCTAGGTGATAAGGTGACTGGATCCAGTAAACCCTTTGTGTGCTGGGGTTTTATGCCTTGTAGAACACAGTGTGAGCAAGATTTTTGTACCCTGCATGCATTCAGTAGCCAGGAAAGGGTGATTGGATTGCCAGACTCTGCTTGCTGGCAAAAGGATGAGCTGCAGAGGCTGGAATCCTAGGCAGTAGATGTAAAGAACACAAATTAGGGAGCATTGTATGTCCTAGACTGCAATACATGCATTTGGAATTGAATTTTTCTCTAATTATTCTAAGGAAGCCCTGGCCTAAGAAACCAGTGTAAAACCTGATCAGAGAGTCTGTAGTCACATTGGGGTGAGGTAGAGGCAACCACAAAATTATTCTTAAAGAATGCTTCTCAGGCTCCTGGAAAATGAAACTTTCTGGTGAAGATGAGCTCATGATAAAAATTTAGGTCAGGTGTAATGGCTCATGCCTGTAATCTCAGCACTCTGGGAGGCTGAGGCAGGTGGATTGCTGTAGCTTAGGACTTTGAGACTAGCCTAGGCAACATGGCGAAACCCCATCTCTACAAAAAATACAAAAATTAGCTGGGCATGGTGGTGTATGCCTGTAGTCCCAGCTAAGTGGGAGGATGCTTGAGTCCAGGAGACAGAGGTTGCAGTAAGCTGAGATTGCACTACTCCACTCCAGCCTCCAGTCTGGGTGACAAAGCCAGACCTTATCTAAAAAAAAAAGAAAACAAAAAAGCAGTATAAAGCACATTCAGGAGGGAGGAAGACTATTTTGAGCTTTCAAAGATAGTAAGCAGGTAAGTACCAAAAAATGATGGACTTCCTGCAGACTTTTTATTAGTACCATTAGATGGCAGAAGGCATGAAAATTTGAAGTGCAAAGAGAAAGTATGTGTTAACCTAGAATTTTGTGTCAAGCTAAATTATCGCTGGGGATCAAGGATGAGTACATTTTAAACCGCGTATCAATAGGCCATGAATATAATCAATTCTAATTATTTCAGGGATAAAAATTTAATAATTGTTTTCTTACTTAAATCTGTCAAATTGGGGGAAATTGAAAAACATAGCAGACAATCTTGTCGACAAGGATCTTGAGACATAAACCACTTTACACTTAGCTGGGGGGTTTATATTACTCCATTTTTAGAGAAAAAGTAATAAAGGCCTTAAAATTATGTGAGGTCTTTGAACCTGCAGTTTCAATTGTAAAATATATTCCAAGAAAATAATATTTAAATATTTGGCTACCAAGTGATTTTAAGAACTTTAAGTTGAAAATAAAGTAAATGTAAAACATAGGGCGATTGGTGAAATAAATTGTTAAATCCATATAATGGAACTACTATAGAATTACTAGAAACAAATTTTAGTAATATGATAAGAAAAAATATGTTAAATGAAATAAATATATCAAAAGAGAAATAAATGCAAATTATGAATAGCATGAACTACTTTTACAAAAGCAAATAAGTATCTATATCTAAAATATTTGGAAATATATATCTGTCTATCTCTGTTTATTTTCTTTCTCTGTCTCCCTGTCTACCTTTCTCTCTCTTTCACTCTCAAAATTTACTTAGATGTTAATGTTGTATAGTTTTAAAATCTTCTTCTTCTTTGTCTCTGTTTTATAATTTTTCTAAAATTAGATTATAGTGTTTTAGAAGAAGAGAAGAAACCTCATGTTGGAGAAACACAAAGAAATCCTTGTAATTGTTATGATGTAGAATTGAATATAGTCAATGACTTTACAGTATTGGTGATAGAATCCTGTCAGCTGTGTTGGTTCATAGTATTTTTTTGTTGATTTTAAGGATTAAGATGAATTAATTTCCTTCCTTCCTTCCTTCCTTCCTTCCTTCCTTCCTTCCTTCCTTCCTTCCTTCCTTCCTTCCTTCCTAACTTCCTTCCTTCCTTCCTTCCTTTCTCTCTCTTTTATCTTTCTTTCTTTTCTTTCTCTCTCTTTCTTTTCTTTTCTTTCTTGCCCTTCCCCTTCCCTTCTTTTTTTTTTTTCTTTTCTTTTGAGATGGGATATTGATATGTTTCTCAAGCTGGCCTCAAATTCTTGGACTCAAGTAGTCCTCCTGCCTCAGCCTTGTGAACAGCTGGAATTACAGGCACTTGTCTCTAAGATGAAATTATTTATGTTTCCAAGTCCACTAGATAATTTTCATGTTTTTCTTATAGTTTCTTTAAAAAACCAAATGATAAAAGAGCACTATAGTGATATATATATATATGTAGTAGCATACTATATATATGTTTATATAATTTATATATAATATATACTATACTATAATATATAACATACTATAATATGTAACATAACGTGTGTGTGTGTGTATATATATATATTATATATATATATATAGAGAGAGAGAGTATGATTTTTTTTTTTGGAGACGGAGTTTCGCTCTTGTTACCCAGGCTGGAGTGCAATGGCGTGATCTCGGCTCACCACAACGTCCACCTCCTTGGTTCAGACAATTCTCCTGCCTCAGCCTCCTGAGTAGCTAGGATTACAGGTGTGCGCCACCATGCCCAGCTAATTTTTTGTATTTTTAGTAGAGGCAGGGTTTCACCATGGTGACCAGGATGGTCTTGATCTCTTGACCTCATGATCCACCTGCCTCGGCCTCCCAAAGTGTTGGGATTACAGGCTTGATCCACCGCGCCTGGCCTATGATTCTTATTTGTTAACTTTTAACGTAGTTTTTTTTTGATGCTATATTCTTAAAAGCCTTTTATGTTTTTTTTCCATTATTGCTTTGGGTCCAGATCATCTGAGAATGGCATGTAGAAGTCATTTGTTACAGGCATGAGAGTGTGAGAAGTGACAAGCAAGTGGCAATAAAGAGGGTTTTCTGGGTGGGGTCAGTTTTTAATTTCTCATTGAGATTTTACAATAGCTCAAAAGAGATGCCTGTTTCAGGTCAGGTGTGGTGGCTCACACCTGTAGTCTCAGAACTTTGGGAGCCAAGAAGGGAGAATCACTTGAGCCTAAGGGGTTGATATCAGCCTGGACAGCATAGGGAGACCCTACTTCTATAAAAAAAAAAAATTAGCCAAGATTGGTAGTGCACACTTGTAATCACAGCTACTTGAGACACTAAGGTAGATGGATTGCTTGAGCCTGGGAGGTCAAAGCTGCAGTGAGCTATGATCACAGTACTGCACTCCAGCCTGGATGACAGAACAAGACCTTGTCTCCAAAAAAAAGAAAAGTGTCTGTTTTCAATAGCAGATAATTTATAGGGTATTGGAAGCGAAGATTCTGGTATGGAGGGATGGACTATCCCCGTGGAACACAATGAAAAGTATACTCTGTTCTTGTTAATTAGAAAGAAAGTTGCTTCTACCTACGTTATGATATTAGCACTTAAAATATTCTGTGCATATTGAGAATTTTGAAAGTATTATGGGAGTATCAGAGGTGAGTTATGACTTTTTAAAAATTATGGAAAGAAAGTATCAACTATTAGCCCTTTGACATTTTAACCTTTCTAGGAAAGAAATTTTTTCTTTTGAGGACAGCCTTGTAAAAATACTTTCAGATAGGCGGGTAGGGGTGAGTTGGGGTGTGGACATGAAGCAAATATAACACTTGACATTTAAGGCTGTGATTTTTAGAATATCGATATTTAGTGACTCTTGATGCCTGAATTTCTTACAGAGATAATAATGGAATTAGTTTTTAAGACTTGCCTCATGTATAAGAGAGTGTTTAGGAATCTGTTTATAGGAAAATATAAAGCATTAATTCAATTACTTGAGGTTTTAACCTTTTATCTTTATATTATAGAAGTCAGAATCATGAAGGAGAGAAAAGTAGTCAATCACTACAGGATATATTTCAAAATGAGTTAATGTAACTTTACCTCTGGGTCTTTAAACAAAATATAAATTGACACATAGTACCAGGTATCTAAAAATACTCCATTTAGGGTAAGGAGCATGGTGGCTCATACCTATAATAGCAGCGCTTTGGGAAGCTGAGGTGGGGGGAATCACTTAAGGCTGGGAGTTTGTGAACAACTTGTGCAACGTAGTAAGACTCCTTCTCTTAAAAATAATAAAAAAAATTAGCTGGGTGTAGTGATGCATGCCTGTCATTGCAGCTACTCCAGAGGTTGAGGTGGAAGTATTGCTTGAGCCCAGGAATTTGAGGTTACAGTAGGCTATGATCATGCAACTGTACTTTAGTCTGGGTAATGAATAAATAAAAATATACTGTCTCCTTCTTTGTATGTTCATATTCTTTGTGTTAACTGTAGTTTAGGGAGAGAAGCAGATAGAGTGGGATTAATACTTGATTGGGAAGCCCAAAACTAGTTCTGGCTCTAACAGTACTTGGTGTGTGGCTTAGAAAAACACTCAGCCTTTTTGAGCTCAGTTTTTTTCTCAATTTTTGGGAGAGGGTTGAATTTATTAGTGAGTGATCTTCAATGTCCTTGCCAGTACAATATTCCATTTCTGGGTTCAGACACAATGATTTCAAAAGTTGACATTTTGTCTATTGACTGTTTCTAATATTCTTTATCCAGAATTATGCTAGCACTAGAATATTGCAGTGTATGCTACTCAAAAGTGTTTTTGATTATTTATACCTAGCTGCTTTATTCTGTTCTTGAATTGGCTTTTAGAAAGCATTCAGCAATTAAATGAAGTGAGTATATCGATTTTAGAAATATAAATTAAACAGAGGTTCAAGTATATATATATTTGGTACCATATCCAACTTTTACAATATCATGTTGAGAGCCTTAATTGTAACCAAATAATGTTTTCCAGTCTGTGTTTAACTATATATCAACCCATGGATGGTTCATAAAGAGTATAATTGACAGCTAGTAAACTCTAGCAAAAATGAATCAGCTTTTAACTTCATATTAAATTATCCTTTTCCAAAAGACTGAAAACTATAATCAATCTCTTTCTGTGTAATTTGCTATAGGTTACTACTTTAAGAGAATAACATCCTTTGTTAAAAAGGCTTTTTATACAACTGGCTTGTGGTGTCCCCTCCTCCCACTGAATTAAAGCCTTCAACCTGCTGTTGTATGCCATGAGCTTTTCACCTGAACATTTTTACAATGAGAGCATAATGAATGTTGAAACTGGTGTAGATTATTTAAAATAGGCTTAGATTAGCTCTCTATTGCTGTTCTTGACCTCCAGGGAGAGAAAAAAAAAATAAGCTTCTTAGTACAGAAATAGAATTTTTATCAAATACTTTAAAGCTTACATTATATTGATTGACTCTAGACTCCACAGCTCATTTTTTTCTTTAGTTTACTTATCAAATGAGCAAATATGAATACTCTGTCTGTTATGATTTAGCCCAATAGAAACAACAGAAAACATAATCAATAGTTTACATAGAATAATTAGGAGCTTAAAATTGCTTATTTAACCATTTATCAAAAATAATACTAAACTATTGTAGAATGTTGAAAAATGCATTCAAGTTTGTTCACTTCATGGGATTTATGGAATTATGGTTCAGATGTTTATTATAATTCTTTTTATAGATGCTGTGAAGTTCAACACCAATTCCTCACTTTAAAAAGCACACTTCTGCTGCTGATTCTACTTTTATATTTCAACTACTTCCTAAATCTGTTCTGGTTCTAGGTAGGATTAAAACACATGGAACGTTCTCTAAGATAGGCCATATGATAGACCACAAAATAAGTCTCAATAAATTTAAGAAAATTGAAATTATATCAAGCATCTTCTCAGACCACAGTGGAATAAAACTGGAAATTAACTTCAAAAAGAATGCTCAAAACTATCAAAATAAATGAAAATTAAATAATCTGCTTTTGAATGATCTTTGGGTTAAAAATGAACTCAAGATGGAAATTAAAAAATTATTTGAAGTAAACAATACTACTGACACAACTTATCAAAACCTCTGGGATACAGCAAAAGTGGTGCTAAGAGGAAAGTTCATAGCATTAAATGTCTACATCAAAAAGTTTGAAAGAGCACAAATAGATAACCAAATGTCATACTTCAAAGAACTAGAGAAACAAGAACAAACTAACCCCCAACCCAGTAGAAGAAAAGAAATAACAAAGATCAGAGTAGGACTAAATACAATTGAAACTAAAAAAGTACAAAAGATAGATGAAACAAAAAGCTGCTTATCTGAAAAGATGAACAAAATTGATATGCCATTAGCAAGATTAACCAAGAAAAAAAGAGAGAAGATCCAAATAAGCTCAATTAGAAATGAAATAGGAGAAATTACAACCAATATCGCACAAATGCAAAGGATCATTCAAGACTACTATGAATACCTTTGTCTGCACAAAGTAGAAGATTTAGAGGAGGTGGATAAATTCCTGGAAATATACAGCCAACATCATTATGAAAGGGGAAAAATTGAAAGCATTCCCTCTGAGAACTGGAACAAGACAAGGATGCCCAATTTCACCACTCTATTCAACATAGTACTGAAAGTCCTAGCCAGAACAGTTAAACAAGAGAAAAAAATAAATGGCATCCAAATTGGAAAAGAGGAAGTCAAACTGCCGCTGTTTGCTAATGAAATGATTTTATACCTAGAAGACCCTAAAGATTCATCCTAAAAGCTCCTTGATGTCATAAATGAACTCAGTAAAATTTTAGGATACAAAAATCAGTGTACACAAATCAATGGCACTGCTACATATGAACAATAATCAAACTGAGAATAAAATCAAGAATGCAATCTCTTTTACAGCAGCTGCCAATAAAATAAAATACATACGACTATACTTAAAAAAGGAGATGAAATATCTCTAAAAGGAAAACTGCAAACCTCTCAGAGGAAATCACAAGTGACACCAACAAATGGAAACACCCACAATAATGGATGGGTAGAATCGATATTGTGAAAATGACCATACTGCCAAAAGTAATCTACAGTTTCAATATAGTTCTCATCAAAACACTGATAGGGACGGGGCAGAGAAATTCCAGGAAGAAAAGGGAATGGGGTTCCCTGACAAAACCCCACTGTTAAACTGAAAAGCCTGAAACTGTGGCCCAAAGTGAGGACTTCTATACCTATTTTTCTGCTTGAATGTTGCCTTTTCCAAAGCCACCCGTGGTCCACCCCCACCCCATCCTGTGCCTATAAAATCCCCAGACTCAAATAGTAGACGGGATTATGGCTAGAAGTTGGAGAGAAGCAGATTGACTTCAGAGGGACAGCTTGATGGTGTTTTGGAGAAGAATCCAGCCAGAGATGGCTGGACTTCAGGGGAAGATTATCTGCCTGCCCCATCCCCTGTTAAGCCCCCCTTCTCACTGAGAGCCACTTTCATGGGCAATAAAATCCTCTGTATTTTCCATGCTTCAGTTCATTCGTGTGATCTCTCTTTTCTTGGACACTGGACAGAAGCTCAGGAGCCATGAGTGCAGATAGAAAAGGCTGTCAAACTGGCCCTTTGCCCTCATGACAGAGGACAGCCACCTCAAGCAAAAAGGCAAAGGCCTCACTGAGCTGTTAACATTTAAGCCATCTGTGCACAGCAGAGGTAAAAGAGCACATTAACACACCCTCTGGGGCTTCAGGAGTTGCAGGCAATCCCTCCTGGACCCTCCTGTGGGGCCTGCATGGAGTTTACTCCTGCCAGCACTAAGGTATCCAGCTGGTTCCAGCACCCACTCACCTGTGCATTCCCTCCTGCAAGGGGTGGAACACAGTGGGTCTGAGTGAATGGAGTTTAATCCCCTTGGTGCTGAAGCAGCTGGCCAGTTCCAGTGCTTGTTCACTCCAATTCCTGTACCCATTCACTTGTGCTCCCTCCCATGAGGAGTTCAGAGTGTCAGGCTGAGTAAACAAGGTACCCCTGTTGCAAGTCCCCCAAAGAGGGCAGGGAAATATCCTGCTTTAATACCATTGTCATTCTTCACAGAACTAGAAAAAGCAATCCTGAAATTCATGTGGAACCATAAAAAAGCCTGAATAGCCAAAGCAGTACTAAGCAAAAAGAATAAATCTGGAGGCATCACATTACCATGCTTAAAATTATACTATAAGACTGTAGTTACCAAAACGGCATGGTACTGGTATAAAAATAGACACATAGACCAATGAAACAGAATAGAGAACTCAGAAATGAAGTCAAATACAGCCAACTGATCTTTGACAAAGCATGTAAATACATAAAGTGGGAAAAGAATACCCTATTCAATAAATAGTGCTGGGATGACTCGTAAGCCACATGTAGAAGAATGAAACTAGATCTTCATCTTTCACCTTTTTCTAATATCAGCTCAATATGGGTCAAATACTTAAATCTAAGACCTGAAACTGTAAGTATTCTAGAAAATAACATCAGAGAAACTTCTAGACATTGGCTTTAGTAAGGAATTTATGACTAACAACACAAAAGCAAATGCAGCAAAAACAAAAATTAAAAAATGGGAACTAATTAAATGAAAAAGCTTCTGCATATCAAGATAAATAATCAGCAGAGTAAACAGACAACCACAGAATGGGAGAAAATATTTGCATACTATGCATCTGACAAAAGACTAATATCCAGAATTTACAAGGAACTCAAATCAGCCAGAAAGAAAACAAATAATTCCATCAAAAACTGGGCAAAGGACATGAATAGACAGTTCTTAAAAGAAGAGATACAAACAATCAGCAAACATAAGGCAAAATGATCAACAACACTAATTATCAGAGGAATGCAGATTAAAAACAATGAGATACAAGAATGTCCATAATTTTAAAAATTAAAAAATTATAGATGTTGGCATGGATATGGGTAAACGGGAACTCTTTTACACGGCTTGTGGGAATGTAGACTGGCACAACCACTATGGAAAACAGTATGGAGATTCTCTAAAGAATTACAGGTAGAACTATCATTTGATTAGCAACTCCACTACTGGGTATCTACCCAAATGAAAAGAAGTCATTATGTGAAAAGACACTTGCGCATTCATGTTTATAGCAGCACGATTCGCAATTGTAAAAATATGGAACCAACATAAAATGCCCATCAACCAATGAGTGGATAAAGAAAATGTGCTATGTATACACCATGGAATATTACTCAGTTATAAAATGGAATGAAATAATGGCCTTTTCAGCAATTTGGAGTTGGAGGCCATTATTCTAAGTGAAGTAACTCAGGAATGGAAAATCAAATATCATATGTTCTAACTTATGAGTAGGAGCTATCAGGATGCAAAGGCATGAGATTGATATAATGGAGTTTAGGGACTTGGAGGGAAGGATGGGGCAGTGGGGATAAAAGATTACATAGTGGGTACAGTGTACACTGCTCAGGTGACAAGTGCGCCAACATCTCAGAAATCACCACTGAATAACTGACCCATGTAATTAAATACCACCTGTTCCCCAAAAACTATTAAAGAAACAAAAACAGCAAAAAAATTAAAAACACACTTAATAAAATAGTAATTGTTAATTCATTAGATGTAGATAAAATATTTAGACTACAGATAAGGTCAGCATAATAGCTTTTTTTTTGAGATGCAGTTTTGCTCTTCTTGCTTAGGCTGGAGTGCAATGTTGTGATCTCGGCTCACTCGGCTCACCGCAACCTCTGCCTCCCAGGTTCAAGTGATTCTCCTGCCTCAGCCTCCTAATTAGCTGGGATTATAGGCGTGCACCACCATGCCCAGCTAATTTTTGAATTTTTAGTAGAGACGGGGTTTCACCATGTTGACCAGGATGGTCTTGATCTCTTGACCTTGTGATCCGCCTGCCTTGGCCTCCCAAAGTGCTGGGATTACAGGTGTGAGCCACTATGCTGGGCCTAGGTCAGCATAATACTTAATGGTAAAATAAGAGAGGCATTCCTACTAAGTTTCCAAACATGGCAAGGATCCCACTATGTTCATTGCTGTTTAATGTTACATTGGAGATAATAGCCAATGAAATTGAACAAGGAAAAATAGAAGCTTAAGAATTACACATAAGAAAGTGAAACTACCTCTTTACAGATGATATATATAAAATCCAAACAATCAGTAAGAAATCACACACAGTAAAATAATTCAATAAGATAGCACAATATAAAATTAACATACAAAAATCAAAAGCTGGGTGCAGTGGTGTGTATTTGTAGTCTCAGCTACTCATTAGACTAAGACAGGTGGGGAGTCTAAGAGTTTGAGTCTACCCTGGGTGTGATAGCAAGACCCATCTCTTAAAAAATTAAGGAAACCCCTAAACTTCTGGAGGGCCCACAAGTAGACTTGAACAAATGGGTAGTTTTAATTTGTTGTTAGATAGGACAACTCATCATCAAAAGATACCAGCTATCTTAAAATTAATAAATTTAATTCAATACTAATAAAAGTGGCAAGGTTTTACTTTGAGCTTGATTTGATCATAATATCCACATGGAAAATAAACATACAAAAATATCTAGGAAAACCCGACAGTGGAAGAGTAATAGGGGATTTGCTTTTTCCAATATCTACCCTCTAGAGCCTCTGCCATGAAATAGTGTGGTGCTAGCATACGAACTGGCCATCAGAGAAAAAAATTAGGAAATAGACCCAAGAACACATGGGAATTCACTGTAATAAGAGTGGCTTCTCAAATCAGTGGGAAATGATAGATTAAAAAAAGAAATTAATAGACTTTGTACCATTGTGGTAAAACCCATGCTACATAACATTTACCATCTTAAATATTTTTTTAAGGTATACAGTTCACTAGTGTTTTGTCATATTGTTGTGCAACCATTCTCCAGTTTTCACCTTGCTAACTTGATTCTGTACCATTAAATAACTCCCAGTACCTCCCTATCCCCCAGCCACCGAAAAATATCATTCTACTTCGTGTCTCTTATTTTGACTACTCTAGGTTTCCCATATAAGTAGTATCATACTGTATTTACATTTTTGTGACTGGCTTATTTCACTTAGTGTAATGTCCGTAAGGTTCATGCATGTAGCATAGCAGAATTTCCTTCCTTTGTAAGGCTGAATAATGGTCCATTGTATGTGTATGTACCACATTTTGTTTGCCCACTTATTTATCAGTGGATTCTTGGATTGCTTCTACTTTTTGCGTATGATGTTATGATGAATGATTCTGCAAGGAACATGGGTATACGAATCTCTCAGGCCCCTGCTTTGAGTTCTTTTTGACATACTCAAATGGAATGCTGGATCATAGGGTAATTCTATTTTGAACTTTTTGAGGAACTTCCATACTGTTTACCACAGAGACTAAACTATTTTACATTCTCACCAATAGTGTAAAAGCAAGCGATTCTCCTGCCTCAGCTTCCCAAGTAGCTGGGACTACAGGCGCATGCCACAATGCCCAGCTAATTTTTGTATTTTTAGTAGAGACAGGGTTTCACTGTGTTGACCAGGATGGTCTTGATCTCTTGACCTCATGATCTGCCTGCCTTGGCCTCCTAAAGTGCTGGGATTACAGGCATGAGCCACTGTGTTTCTCCACATCATCATCAGCACTATTTATTTTCAATTTTTTTTATAGTAGCTATTCCAGTGGGCATGAGATGATATCTAATTCTGGTTTTGATTTGCATTTCCCTAATGGCTAATGATGTTGGACATCTTTTTATATTCTTGCTGGCCATTTGTATACCTTCTGTGGAGAAATGTCTATTCAAGTCCATTGGCTATTTTATAATTGGATTTTTTTTGTTTTTGTTGAATTTTAGGACTTCTGCATATGTTCTTTATATTAACTCTTTATTAGATACATGATTTGTAAGTATTTTCTCTCATTCCATGGGTTGCCTTTTCATTTTGTTCATTGTGTCCTTTGATACAAAGAATTTTTATATTTTGATGTAGTAACCTTTTTATCTATTTTTGGTTACCAGTGATTTTAGTGTCATATCTAAGAAATTAATGCCAAATCCAATGTCATTATGAGTGATATAGTTTTAGATCTTTCATAGGAATCTTTGATACATTTTGAGTTAATCTTTGATTATGATATAAGGCAAGATTGAAAATTCATTATTTTGCATGTGAATATCCAGTTTATTCAGTACGATTTGTTGAAAAGACTGTTCATTTACCATTGAATGTTTTTGACACCCTTGTCAGAAATTAATCATTTATGCCAGGGTTTACTTCTGGGCTCTCTATTCTGTTCCATTATTCTGTATGTCTGTGTTTATGCCAGTACTACATTATTTTGGTTTGGTTTTATTTTTTAAGAAGTTTCAAGTTTAAAGAAATAATTGAGTGAAATGTATAGAGTTCCTATATATTCCTTCTCCCCACCAATTTTCCTTTATTCTTAAAATCTTGCATTTGTGTATTGTATATGTTGTAATGGTATAGGCAATACTGATGATAGATAACTGTTAATGAAAGTCCATAGTTTAGGATTCACTGTTTGTATTGTATATGCTATGGGTTTTGACAAGTAGGTAAGGACATGTGTCTAGCATTACAGTATCATACAGAAAACAAGTTTTACTCCTCTAAAAATCCTCTGTGCTCTGCTTATTCACCCTTTTGTCTCCCCAATCACTGGCAACCACTAATCTGTTTTCTGTCTCTTTAGTTTTGGCTTTTCCAGAATGTCATATTGTTGGAATAATACAGTGTATACTCTTTTCCTATTGGCTTCTTTCACTGAGTAATAAGCATTTAAGGTTCCTTTATGTCTTTTGGTGGCTTGATGGCCCATTTGTTTTTATTTGAAAAGACAGACTTTTAGTAAGTTGTGTTGGAATACCTAGATAATTATTTGGTAAATATAAAGTAGGACACATACTGTATACTGTACACTATCATAAACTCCAGATGGGTCAGACATATAATTGTAGAAAAAAAGAAAAGAAAAATCAAGAAAAAAAGTGAAGCCAGATAAATACTAAAATAAAATGTGGATAAATTCACTTATAAATTGGATATAAAGAAAGCCTTTGAAACCAAAATGTAATAAAAGAAAAGACTGACCACTTTGCCAGTAACAACATAAAAACTTTAAAGAAAAAGTTGTATGAAGAAAAAGACCAGAATCAAACTAAAAGATGAATTATAAATTGGGAAAAAATATTTGTAACACATCATATGTAAGGGGATAATCTAACTAATATTAAAGGATTCTTAAAACTCAAAACAGGAGAAACTCAAGAGACAAAGGGATAAGAGGCAGGGACAGAGAGTTCATGTAAACTGGTATGCAAATGGCTTTTAGACCTATGTGAAGATGTTCAAGTTCACTCATAATAGGAGAAATGCCAATTAAAATGGCACTATGTAACAGAACTCAGGTCTGGACCACTTGAAAGCCAAACACTCAAGAGACAAGTTTTGGTGAAAGGAAAGGTAGTTTTTTCTTCAAGAAACCACCAACTCTGGGAAGTCAGTGAACTGGCATTCGAAGACTGCCTTTCCAAGTTGTGCTTCTAGATCAAGAGTTTTTAGGGGAAACAGGGGTAGTGATGATCAAAGCATTCGGTGAACATGCATAGGATCAGGTGGGCATTTAATCATTGCTTTTTTCTTGGTTGAAGTCTTGTGGCCTCCTACAGGCTATTCTTATCAGTCTGGTCAGCCCATTCCCAGAGCTGTTGGTCTGAATATTTTTCTTTTATCTTTCTTGAACATCTTGTTTTCCTGAGGCTGTATTGGGTGAAAATCTACAAACTCAAGCAAAATAGTAATTACATTCAAGCAAGCAAGCTTTTTCTAACATGGAATCAGTACTGTTACGTTTATAACTGAGCTACCATTCATTTGATAGATCTGCAAAAATTTAAAATCTTGATGAATTCTGTTGGTAAAAACGAGGCAAAAAGGGCCCTTAAGTACCTAGTTGGTGTGAGTGCCTGAGGGTCCCACTTCATGGAGAGAGATTGTCAGTGTCTAAGAAGGAGTTACTTCCAGTGACTGTCAGCGCCCACCACTGCCCTCTGTGCTCTGGATCTTTCTATGTTCCAGGGTGAATTTTCCCTAGAACCATGGAAGTTTGCTTTGCCCACCACCTTGTAGTCTGGAATTCACATTCTCGGGGAGAAGCTCTCGACCGGTGGCTCTCCTGTAGCTGTTATGCCTCAGGAGGCATGGTTTTGAGGCATGTTATTTGTGCTGCTCCCGTGTTTCCGTTCAGGAACCTGAGGCCCTGTGCCCTAGGGGTTTGGGCTAGGAGAGCACCCTTTCTTGTCTGCCTTTTCCCCCTGTGTCACCTCCTCACCTTGCTATACTCCCTGCCTTTCCCTAATCAGCAGCTTGCACTCTTTTCCTTTTTAAAAGTTCTGCTTCTGAAGCTTCCTTACAAATATCTTTCAGTGATTGAAATTGAAATTAGTGTTCTGTGCCTCCAGGCTCTGCTCCCAACACCCTCTAAAAGTGACCTGCTCTGAATTCCTAATGATTTACCATTTCTCGAAACTTCACTCTCGCATATCTTCTGTGTACTCTAATAATTTCCTTTTATTATTATTTTCTGAGATGAAGTCTTGCTTCGTCGCCCAAAGAGTGCAGTGGCATGATCTCGGCTCACTGCAACCTCTGCCTTGATTCTCCTACCTCAGCCTCCCGAGTAGCTGGGACTACAGGCACCTGCCACCAAGCCCGGTTAATTTTTGTATTTTTAGTAGAGACGGGGTTTCACCATATTGGCCAGGCTGGTCTCCAACTTCTGACCTTGCCACTTGCCTCCATCTCCGAACATGCTGGGATTACAAGCATGAACCACTATGCCAGCCCTCCCACTTTCTTTTCTTTTCTTTCTTTTTTTTAATGTGAGGTATAAACTCCTGGAGGACAGAAAGTATGATTCTCAAGGGTCAGGTGTTGTGTCCTGCATATAGTTGTCACTTAGTATATCTGTTGAATGGAAAGTAGTAACACTTTCCTAATTTTTGTCTCAAAATTTTTCTATACACTGGTGTGATATTTATAAAGCTTCTTTCTTCCTCCTCCCTCTCTTTCTCCTCCTCTTCTTCTTCCTCCTCCTCCTCTTCTTCTTCTTCTTCCTCTTTTTTTTTTTTTGAGACGGAGTCTCATTCTGTCGCCAGGTTGTAGTGCAGCGGCACAATCTCGGCTCACTGCAACCTCCGCCTCCTGGGTTCCAGGAATTCTTCTGCCCCAGCCTCCTCAGTAGCTGGGACTACAGGTGTGCACCACCATGCCCAGCTGAGTTTTTTGTATTTTTAGGAGAGACAGGGTTTCACTATGTTGGCTAGGATGGTGTTGATCTCCCAACCTTGTGATACCCATGCCTTGGCCTCCCAAAGTGCTGGGATTACAGGCGTGAGCCACCACAACCCACCCCTTCTTACTTCTTACATGTTTTCTTTTTCATCTGTTACAAGACAATCATAATCATTTCTGTAAAAAAAAGTATGACTTTAACTATTTTTTTCCTCACTTCTCATTTAAAAATAAAAAAATTTACAGCAACATAGACCTAGTAAAATCTGACTTAAACTAGACCAAACCTACAAGAAAATCTGGCTCTTGACAAGTATAACTATCTTAAAAAATAAAAAGTCATATTTATTTAAATGATTAGGACATCTGTAGATTGCTGGTACTTGGCATTATCCCTACAGCATTGGTTTTCTGTAAGATCAGTTACTTGATCTTGCCTGAAAAGGTTTTTCAGAATCTAGCTGTGAACCTGTTGTTATTGTTTTAATTCCATTTTGGGTACATAAGTTGGACACAATTCCCAGTGGTAAGTAGATATACATTGGAATACATTTAGCAGGAAGGCTGTAGCAGAGAGATTAGCAGAGATTAAGAAAGTAGTAGTAAGGATTTGGGGGCTGTTCCTGGTATATTCATATATTCAAAATAAACTTTAAATAGGGCAGTGGGATTCTTACTCATATTTTTAGTTTTAAACTAATTACTCTTATAGTAGTTGTTAGAGACAGAATGCTTGTTCCTAGGTGTTGCAAGGAAAAATTAGCATTCAGATAAAAAGTTTTCTCAGTAAGGCCATTTTACTTTCTGTAGAAGGTGCTCCTGATACCTATCTTGCCGCAAGAGTACAATAAACAAAGGAAAGGCAGGCATATTTATTCCTTATGCATTGGGTCCTTACTGCTGTGTCTGACCTGTTGGTTGGAGCTAGACCTCACAATCTAAATTGAACCTTATTGGCTAACAACTTAAAACTTTTGTAAATAGGTAAAGGCAATGGAGAAAAAAGAAAAAGAGGAAGTCTAAATAAGGAAGGGGCATAGGCTGCGAGCAGGGTCATCTCGCACAAATATCTTGGTTTTAATCCCATTATTGGTATATAAGATGGATACAATTCCCATGTACAGGGAATACAAGAACAAATATATGTCCAAGGACATAGAATGTACTGTGTGCCTGTGAGAATGTCTAACAGCTACATAGGAAAAGGGTTATTAGCAAAAAGCAAGAAGACTTTGAAGAGTTAGTCTTTAAAACAGTCTATTATTTCTAACATTTATTATTACTATTTAATAAGAAGGGAAACTTGGAAGAGGAACTTTTTACTTTCTATAGTAGTGTTGTCTCCTTTATTGAAAAATAAGTGTTGGATCAAAATGTTCAGGCTCTTTGTCTTTATAAACATATCAGTTACATAGACGGGTAGTATTTTCTAGTTGTTATTTCACCCTAGGACTCAATAGATACCAATGGTTTAACTCAACAGTAGGCATTTCATCTATGGCAGCTAGTTCAGAAACTTATTCAATTTCCTCCTGAACTGGCAGCAACAATTTCTGGTTATTTGCCACATCTAAATGATGGACATCTATTTGATGGACTGTCATATTTATCCTGTCCCTAAATCTCATTCCCTCATTCTTCTAAGAATTGATGTTTAGGTCTCCCTAATGAAGTGGTACCGAGTATCATTTTGCGGGGATCCTTTTGTAAGGCAACTTTTTTGAGATATAATCCACACACAATATATTTCACTGACTTAATAGATGAGCATTCCCAGTTCTCCATATTTTTGCCAGTGCTTTTTATTGTCCATATATTTTTTTTTCTAGCCACCCCAGTGGGTATGAGGTGGTGACAGGGAAAGGAGGCAGGGAAATTCTAGGCAGAAAAGGGTGGGTCCCTGGTGAGGTCCCTATCCTCAAGCCAAAGAGCCTGGAACTGCAGCCCTAAGTGAGAACTTACATTCTCATTTTAGCTCTGATGTTGCCTTTTCCAAAACCACGGATGGCCCTGCCCTACCTCCCATTCTGTGCCTGTAAAAACCCTAGAGCTCTGCCAGCAGACAGAGGAGAAGCAGCTGGACGTCCAAAACTATGGTTGGATGTTGGAGAGAACTAGCTTAACTTGAGGGATAGTTTGAGGGTGTTGCTTTGGAGAGGATTCTGGCCAGGACGGCCAGACTCCAGGGGAAGATTACCTTCCTGTGCTGTCCTGTTTTCATCTCCCTTCCCACTGAGAGCCACTTTCACCAGGGAATAAAATCCCTTGCATTTACCACCTTCCATTCGTTCGTGTGACCTCATTCCTCCTGGATGCCATAGAAGAACTTGTGTGCTACAAGAGTGAGGACAAAAGGTTGTCACACTGACCCTCCACTGAATACTTAAGCCATCATCAGCAAAGCTGAAAGGACACTGTTACCCCTACTCTGGGGCTTCAGGGGTCACGGGCATTCTCCCCTAGATGCTGCTATGGGGCCGATATAGAGTTCGCTCTTACCAGTGCCCAGAAGCGCTTACCCTAGCTCCTGCAACTGCTCACATGGGCTCCCTGTCCTGTGAGGGTTGGAGCAGTCATTGAGTGGAATTTGCCGGTGCTAGCATCCATGAATGCCGGTCCCCGCCCACAGACTCCAGTTCCCGCCCACAGACTCCAGTCCCCGCCGGTGAAGGGGTCAGGGAAATATCCTGCTTCAGTGGTACTTGTGGATTTGAGTTACATTTCTCTAACAACTAATGATGAGCATTTTTGTATGTGCATGTTAGCCATTTGTATATTTTCTTTCAAAAACTTTTTTGAGATCTTTTCAGATCCTTTGCTCATTTTTAATTGGATTATTTCTTTCTTATTGAGTTTTAAGATTTCTTTATAGATTCTAGTTAAAAGTCTCTTATCAGATATAGGATTTACAGATATTTTCTCCTATCCTGTAGGTTGTTGATAATATCATTTTATGTTTAATTTTTTAAACTATTAGAGAAGGAATACTAATCTTTTACTTGCACACTTCTGATACCCAGAAGGTCTTCAGTAGAGGTTTATGAGTAAATAAATGATATATCTTTACCTCTTTCTCAACTGCTAACCAAACTAAATATGCTTAGTTCCTCAATGGGGCCTCATATTTTGCCATCTGTCAATCCCTCAAGAATGGGAATGACCAGGGCGGGTGCGGTGGCTCAGGCCTATAATACCAGCACTTTGGGAGGCCGAGGCTGGTGGATCACAAGGTCAAGAGATCGAGACCATCCTGGTCAACATGGTGAAACCCTGTCTCTACTAAAAATACAAAAAATTAGCTGGGCATAGTGGCGCGTGCCTGTAATCCCAGCTACTTAGGAGGCTGAGGCAGGAGAATTGCCTGAACCCAGGAGGCGGAGGTTGTGGTGCGCCAAGATCCGGCCATTGCACTCCAGCCTGGGTAACAAGAGCAAAACTTCGTCTCAGAAAAAAAAAAAAAAGAGTGGGAATGACTATTCTTTGGAAGTCTGTTGATAACACTGTTGTGCCTTATTACAGAATGGTGTTCCAAATTGGACTCTAATGTGACTTCCCTATTTGGGTACACGAGGGTATCAACTCCTTTGAATTTGATACTGCTTTTCTGTTTATTCAACTTAAGATTTCATGACTTTTTAGTGCAACTGTTGTTATTATTTTGCAAATAAATGAACTGTTGTTATATTCCATGGAATAACAGATAAAAGTCAAAGAAAGAGCTTAAGTGAGAAATATAGGTTATCAGCCTTGTCAGCAGTTCATATAAAAAGACCTGGGCTTTTTAGTTAACTCATTTTTATATAATTCAGTGGTAAGACAAACTTCTGTTGATCTGTTGTTCTTTGAAGTTTCTTGGTGGATTATTTTTAATGAAGTACTTCCAATCAATTAGAGCTGTGAAACAACGGAATGCGTGATTTGAAAAGTTGATGTCTTCCCTGTCACCAACAGTATTTAAGTAGAGGCTTAGTGACTAATACTCAGGGATACTGTAAGAAGGGGCTCTTGAATAGAGGGACCACGACTGAGTCACACATGAGACCAGCTTCTTTCACATCTATTTTTGTTATCTGCAAAAATCCTTATGAGAAAAGGCCAGTTTTTTTTTGTATTCACATGCATTATATTTTCAGTTTATTTTTTATCAAGCAGATGCCTTTAACTTGAAAGGCTGCTTTTTTTTCTTCATTAAATTATTTTGGCTTATAAGGAAAATATGTTGTCTTTATATTAACCTATATACTCAGATAAATTTGCTTAGTTGTGCATTCCCACTTCTCTTTGTCGTTAAGTTTCACAGCTGTATTTAGTAAAATCTTTTGAGAGACATCCAAGAAACTGATTTTTTTGTGGCAAGGCAATGGCATGTCAAATTTGGATTTATGTTGGAAAGCTGTTTTGCAGACATAAGAGTTGTAATAAACAGCCAAATTATCTTTTCTCCCAACTTTGGATGTGGGAAAGTGAATATGTGTTTGGCTTTTATTTCTGGAATAACTTGAAAATTGATAAATAGGTTTTCCTGTGTGCTGTGTTAAACATTTGCAATCTTGCAGCAAGTCCAAATGTGAGAAATTTAATCCCAAAGAATTATGTTAAGTGTTTGAAAAACATCTATTACTTGGGATCATCTCCTGTGTGCCAGGCACTAGGCCAGGTGCTTTACAAATGTTATCTCATGTAATCCCTGAAATAGAATGGTAGTATTATAATAGTTTCTATTTCAGGCACTAAAATCAAGGGCATCACAGTTTAAGGTAATTTGCTCAAGGTCACGGAATCAGTAAGTATAAATTACAAATCTGGGATTAGGACCCAAATCATCCTGTCTGTGGTCTCAGTCCTATTCTTTGAAGGCTCCCCCCAAGTTCTTCAAGTTTTACTTATTTTGTGCTGTAATGGGAAGTTATCAGTAACATTCAGATATTTGTTATTTAAGAATGTGACTTCTGATTCCTACTTATAGTATTTCAGTATATTTAATTCTGGTTTTGTATAATGATTTAAAATCCAAACTAGGAGTGATGCAGGATTTTGCCTCCTTAGTTCAGCAAAATCTGGGTTTCTTTCTTTTTAAAAAAAAAAAAAATATATATATATATATTTTATTGCACTTTAGGTTCTGGGGTACATGTGAAGAACATGCAGGATTGTTGCATAGGTACATACATACATGGCAGTGTGGTTTGCTGCCTCCATCCCCGATCAGGAAGAATTAGGCACACAGACACATTGAAGGGTGAGGAGGGCAGACTTTATTAACTGGAATGAAAGCTCTCAGCAAAGAGAGGGGTCCTGCAAGAAGGCTTCTACCTCACAAACTGAATATTGGGGCCACCATCACGAGATGAATAGGCCAGGCTCCTCCCCTGCATAAGGAATGAATTCCTGGTGGCTCATTCCTTCAGTGCACATGTGGGCATGCCCAGGCAAGCCATAGGTAGTATCCGAAAGGCAACATTCCATTGATTAAAAAGCATTATTCAGAAAGAATCAGTTAGGAAAGGGCAGGCAACAGGGGCAGACAGGCTCCTTCTGGGTCATGGGTTTCATCTGGGACCAGCAGTCTGTTCCAGCCTTCAGGCTGTCTTAGGCTTGAAGGTGAGGTTTCACTGGGAACCCTTCCCTATCCACCTAGGCATTTGTCTGCCCCTGCCTCTATCAGCAGCATTTCTCCACTGTAATTGATAGGAACAGAAGTAATTGATCTGTGTTGTAGACTATTTGTAAACTCTACTTCAATTTAAATGTAGTTTTATAATTCAAATGAAGGATCAACAAGAATCTAGCTATTAGTTTTTTTTGAAAATTAATTTTCCTCCAATCTTTTTTTTATTTTTTAGATGCAATTTCTCTCTGCTGTCCAGGCTGGATGGAGTGCAGGCCCACTACAGTCTTGCTTTCTGGGCTCAAACAATCTTCTTGACTCAGCCTCCTGAATAGCTGGGACCACAGTTGTGCACCACCAGACTGGGCTAATTTTTAAATTTTTTGTAGAGACAGGATCTAGCTTTGTTACCCAGGTTGGTCTCAAACTCATGGGCTCAAATGATCCTCCTGCCTTGGACTCTCAAAATGCTGGGATTATAGATGTGAGCCACCACACTGGCTCCCTCCTGCTTTTTATATGAGGTGTTCCTGAATGGAATGCCTTGGCCTTTGTTGTACATCTAAGTAGTAAAGAAATGGTCCTTACTTATGGCTTAACTTCATTTTTCCCAGGGATTTGGCAGGATGCTGTGTGACCCTGAATCAGGGCTTGCAGAACCCTCTCTGGGTAGTGAAATAGATGATCTTCTCAAGATATATTATACAATCTTGCCTTAGGCTGGTTCTTGAGTGGAATATTATCTCTTTCTGGTTCTTTTAATTTTCTGCTACAGACAGAACTTCCATTGTATCTAAAATAGCATTTATTTTGTAGTAAAGCTGAAAAAAAAAACCCATTACAATAGACTTAGAAGAATATAGTCAAGGTAGAGTTGATTTTAAAAGGAAATGGTAACATTCATTTAAGTAGTGCAATTAAAAATGGCTTTGGGACTCTTAGCTTTACTTGCCATATTGTCAGTTCTGGAGCCACTGGTAGGTGTTTTGTCCTTATCATTTCAAAGCACACAGTTGAATTTATTACTTCAGTTATTATCCTCAGTTGCTTCTATTTTTTAGGATACTTCTAACTTGAAGGATTAAAAAAACTAGTCATATAGAACCATCTAAAGCTAACATAAATTTAAATATTAATCTCATTTTTATCCTACTGTTAAAATAATGAAGTAAAGCTTTTTGGACATTCTGTGCTGCTGAAGTTGTCTCTAGTGCATTCATGATTGAAAATATACTGTATATGTAACTTTTAGGCTTATATGAAATACCTTTCAAGTATCAAATATTTGTGGAAAAAATTCTGCTTTGGCTCTAAATCTGTTATGCCTGGAGCCTCACTTTAACACTGTCCTTGGGTTCTGTTATTATTAACATTTGGCACTTACGTAATAAAACCAGTTTTCTAAGGGCCAAAATGGGCCCTTACAAGTGAAAGTGGCTTCTAAACATACTAAAATGCATGACAACATTAAAAAATCTTTAATTCTAGATTCTTGAGAGGATGTCACCACAAGATGATTGATGCTGCAAATGAACTATGTCATGTTCACTTTTTCTCTGCCAGGTACTGAATACCTATTTATTTAGAAATTTGTTGCATAAATTATTGTCTGATGCTATTTGAGTATTTAATGGCCAATCATTTCTATGTTACCCCTAAGGATGTCTTCCTGTACTTTTAGAGTTTGTATGATTCCTTCTCAAGTTATGAATTAGTGTTTTCATGAGGCAGGAAAGAAGTGTCCGTATTACCTTAAACCACACATAATTAGAAACATAAATGCAAGGAATGCACTCTGCACTCAACAAACACCTGTATTTAGGTAACCTGAAGGCCAAATGATTATTCTTGGATTATCTACAGTTTAGCTGGTCTATATCACTCTTCATTCAAATTTAGAGCAGGCAATTAAAAGTTATTTATCTGTGATTGTATTGCTCAGAAACATGAAGTATGAGATTTCTATACTTCAGCCTCATAATAAATTCTTTCCCTAAAGGCAAGTAATTATGGATCCGGAAACATTTTTCCTTGACTGAGGAGAGGGGTGATTAAAAAGCTTACTTCGAAGTCCAAAATAATGCAGATTTGTTGAGACAGTTTTGTTTCCCTGACATGTTGATTGCTCTTCACATCACACACAATACCGAGGGACTTATTCTGTAAGGTTTCTGGTCTTCCCCTTTATCATAATTGCAGACTGTCACATTGATCTGATGGAGATGGATTTAGAACAATTGTTGATTGGACGCTCTTGATAAAGACAGGGAGTTCAAACACAGACTCTGTCTGGAAATTCAGCAGTGAATATCCCTCATCTATCATAATTTAACTAATGGAAAAGATCAAGATAACCTGCCATCCATCAAATCTGTTTAACTGTACTCCGGAGTAAATTAGATTGTATTGACCAAATTTTATCTTACAGGATTTACACACTAAAAGAGAGCAACACTTCTTCATCAAGTTGTTGCTTTCTGTTAATCAATTTAAAATTTTGAAACTTGTTCTAAAACATTCAATATCCAGTAAATTCCTTTTAGAGACTATGGTCCTAAATTTCGTCCAAGTTTTGTTCTTAATGGTAACAATGAATATCAGTTTAGTACTATAGCAATGGAAATGTATTCTTGGGATGCAGTGGTATAAAATAGTGTTTTATCCTTGAATCTAGATGTTCTCAATTGAAATAAGCTTGGGTGGTTGGCAGGTATTAATTTGGAGTACTTTCAGACATTTTAAGAGGTATTGTTTTAGGATCATAAAATAGTAGAGTTAGAAGGACACCTGAAGATATAATTTAATCCTTTAATTTACAGCTAAGGAAACTGGACTCTGAGAGGTTCATGACTGTTATAATAAGGCCATGTACGTTATCTGCAGTAGTGCTGGGATAAACAGGCAGGATTTCTGACTCCCAGAATAGCTTTTCTTTGATCCTACCATGTATCTTTACACACAGAGTCTATGTGGATTCTCTGAAACTCATGTCTTATCAGTATCTTTTAGGATTAAGGGAGAGGGGAAGGATAACCATGGCACAAAATAATATAACAGATCCTTAAAACTTGATAATATCAGTTTCAAGTTATAAGAGGAAATAGATGGGAAAAGTAAGGGAAAGGAGATCACTCTCTGTTCTTGCTTTTCTCTAACCTATTTAACATTAGAGAACTGATAAAAAATTTATTCATGAACTTTGCTGATCAAGTTGTTATGTCTTGCCATCTTGGTTAATTTGAAAATCTGCAGAAGCAGGAAAAAAAATGTTCTTTTTGGAGAGCAAGAAAATTCAATAAAAATTTTTTTCTAACATCTTGATAGAAATGATTAGTATAAAAACTTATGTCTTTTGTTGAAGGATTTGGTCCAACCCAAGATGGAAAACAGAAGATAAGAATGATATAAAAAAAGTAGAATTTATTTTTCTTTTAAGGAAAAGGAATACACAGATTTCTTCTTTGCCCTATCTTCCTAATGTGGCAACTGAAGGTTGCCATCACATCCTGGTTTTAGCTAGCCTGAAGATGTGAGTGATGAACAGTAGGGCAAGGAGAAGGGCCAGTATAAGCTAGCTTCTAAGGTGGTGTCTTATGCAGCCACATGATACGTCCACTTTCATTTCATATTTATTGTTTAGAGCTTAGTTATGAGAATACTTATTGCTTCAAGGAAGATTGGAATATTCAGTCTGTATTCTGGGCAGCCAGGAGTCCAGCTAAAATTAGGATTGTGTTATTCTATTTGCTCTTAATATACTAGAATCTTTGATTTTTTATTTTAAAAATATGAATTGTGTTTTGGAGACAGGGTCTTGCTCTGTTGCCCAGGCTGGAGTGCAGTGACATGATCATAGCTCACTGAAGCCTCTGCTTTCTGGTCTCAAGTGATCCTCCCACCTCAGTCTCATGAGTAGCTGGAATTACAGGTGTGTACCCCTATGCCTGGCTAAATTTTGAAATTTTTGTAGGGATAGAGTCTCACTATTGCCCAGGCTGGTCTCAAACTCCTGGTCTCAAGTGGTGTTACCACCTTGGCCTCCAAAAGTGCTGAGATTTCAGGTGCAAGCCACTCCACCTGACCTCACAATATGGACTCTCGAGTCCCATAACTGAACCACATTATAAGAATCCCTAGGTTTACCTGGGAGTTCTTTCCTAGCAGGCTTCTCCAGGGCTCCCTATGCAGCAAACGTCACATGTTTAGGAATCATTGTACTGCAATAATAGGCTAGAAATACTGATGCAGGATTTTTGTTCCTTAGTTCAGCTAAATCTAGGTTTTTGTCTCATGACTAGGAAAAATTAGGCACAAAGAGACATTGAACGGTGAGGAGAATGGAATTTATATATTTATTTAACTTATTTTTAATTTTAAGTTCTGGGATAAATGTGCAAATGTGCAGGTTTATTACATGGCTGAACATGTACCATGATGGTTTGCTGCACCTATCAACCCGTCACCTAGGTTTTAAGCCCTGCATACATTAGGTATTTGTCCTAATGCTCTCTTTTCTTTTGTCCCCCACCCCCGCAACAAGCCCTGGTGTGTGTTGTTCCCCTCTCTGGTGTCCATGTGTTCTCATTGCTCAACTCCCACTTATGAGTGAGAACATGTGGTGTTTGATTTTCTGTTTCTGTGTTAGTTTGCTGAGAATGATGGCTTCCAGCTTCATCCATATACCTGCAAAAGACAAGATCTCATTGTTTTTTATGGCTGCATAGTATACCATGGTGCATATGTGCCACATTTTCTTTATCCAGTCTATCATTGATAGGCATTTGGGCTGGTTCCAAGTGTTTGCTATTGTAAATAGTGCTGCAGTAAACATACATGTGCATGTGTCTTTACAATAGAACAATTTATAATCCTTTGGGTACATACCCAGTAATGGGATTGCTGTGTCAAATGGTATTTCTGGTTTTAGATCCTTGAGGAATCAAAGGGCAGAATTTATTAAGCAAAAGGAATGCTTTCAGCAAAGAGAGGGTTCCTGTAAGCAGATTTCCACCTCACAAATCGAATGCCAGGGCCACCGTGCAAGAGTTGAAAAGGCCAGGCTCTTCCTTTGCATAAGGCACAAATTCCTGCTGGCTCCACCCCATTCCCTCAATGCAAATGGGCCTTTAGTCTACTGTGGGCATGCCCAGGCAAGCCCCCTATACAGGTTTCCTTATCTACACAAAACACCTGGTGTAAACACTTGTGGGGCAGATTGGAGATTCTCTGGGTACCTGTCCCTAATCCTAGGGGATTTGGCTGTCTCCTACCTCTGTCAATACCCTTACCTGCTATAGAGATGAAAGCTCTTCACACTAAACATTTCACACTTACGAAGGGGTCAGAACTCTGAATATGTTCCAAACCTACATCCAAAAGTAAAGCTGGAGCACCTCAGCTTTGCATTAAATATCCTGAAGCCATTTCTGAGCCCACTAGGCCAATAGGCCCAGAGGACAAATGAGTAATTTTCATGTCAAGTACCACAAAGGACAGAGATCAAGCACCCGAAATGTGTATGTGTCAGGGGCAGTGGAATGTGGAGGAGGATCTATAGGAAAAGAAAGAACGTGATGGTATATTATTTTGGTCAAAAGCAAATGAGGGCGCAGTGCAAATGCCAGGTAGGCACCTGTAATCTATGTCATTTCAGCTTTTAAATTCGATTTTTGCTTATCTAATACATCTGGGATCTGTTTATATTATGATTTCATGTCTATTTAAGAGTTTAATGTTAAAATTAAGTCCCTACTAGTGTTGTGAGTACTAAACCAAAGAATTGCTATCATGTAATGCTTTGAACAGATAAACATTTTGGGGAAAGGGAAGGCAAATTTGGATTCTAGTAGGGTTGATATTTAAAATTTATCAGTTATAGTTTTGGAAGATGTGAAACTGACTACAGGTCTATTACATATGTTAATTCAAAGAGGGGAGCAAATGGCATGAAATTTTACTACTCCTTGAAAAAGTTGTACTAGCCTTAATGCTCTAGGGGATATTGTGACATTGCTAAGTTAAATTCAGATGAGTCCATGGTAGCCTCATTGGCATCATAGAGAAAAAATGAATTCTCCAAAGAATGAAACTTTCAAATTTGTTAGGACAAAAAAATTACCTGTCTTCCTCTGTGTATTTATTTTTGCTGCAGCTTGAGCCCCTCTTTTAGCTTCAGTGCCACTTTATAGTACAGACACATGAAACTCCATGGAGGGGTCACACACCCATGTTAACCAAAAATTAAATTCTAAGCCCCCCAGCCAACTGAATAGATACCCCTGTGGCCAAGAGCATTCCAAAGAAACCTGAAAAACTATTTCAGATAATGAAAGGAAATGGGAATCAGGCATACATCATTGTACCTTCCCTCTTTTGGAGTTTAGATACAGCATTAACATTAAAACAGAGATCTGGCTGGGCATGGTGGCTCATGTATGTAATCTTGACACTTTGAGAGGCTGAGGCGGGCAGATCACTTCAGGTCAGGAGTTTGAGACCAGCCTGGCCAACATGGTGAAACCATCTATAAAGAAAATACAAAAATAAGCTGAGCATGGTAGCGGGTGCTGCCTATAATCCCAGCTACTTGGGAGGCTGAGGCAGGAGAATCTCTTGAACCTGGAAGGCGGAAGTTGCAGTGAGAGGAGATTGTGCCACTGCATTCCATCCTGGGCAACCGAGGAAGACTCCATCTCAAAAGTAAACAAACATTAAAACAGAGATCTTAAGACTGATAGAACATACTCTTTGCAACAATAAGACACCAAATTCCAGCCTGACTCTAGTATATATCACATGGCAGATAAAGAAGGAAGTAGAAATATTTTACCATAAAATATGTCTCTTTGCCATATTTTAAAATGGCTCTTTTCATCTATACAGAATCTCTATTAATATAACTAGATCTTTCCCCCTGCAGTCCTTCCCATCCTGAAGATATTAACTGATAATTGGGTACCTTTTAAGGTCTTATAAGAGGCATTTAGCATTTATTTTTTTGAAGCCTGCTACTGGGAGGCCTCATCGAATCTACATAACAAGACCCTTGGCTTTCATAACCTCCCTTATCTTAAAGCCAAGCATTTTTTTTTCCTGCTGACTTAAACTTTAGGTAAAGCTTAACTGCTTTAACCAATTGCGAATCAGGAAATCTTTGAATCCATCTTTGACCTCAAAACACTGCTTCCCCTACCCAACACTGGGCAAAATGTGTACCTCACATATATTGATTGATACCCTTTGTCTCCGTAAAATGTGTAAAATCAAGCTATAATCTAACTACCTCGGGCACGTGTTCTCAGGACCTCCAAAGGCTATGTCACAGGTCATGGTACTCACATTTGATTCAGAATAAATCTCTCTGAATATTTTACAGAGTTTGGCTTTTTTTGTCAACACTCACATGACTTCAGGGCTGAGAGACAGGTGACACTAGTCACTAAGTGGCTGGGCATGAGAGGGGTCACGACTGCTCAGCTCCATGTAGGTATATAGGTCCAGTTTTGGCAGATCTTCTGAGTTTTCATAAACGTCCCACTCTGGAATTTTTTTTTTTTTTTTTGATATGGAGTCTTGCTCTGTTACCCAGGCTGGAGTGCAGTGGCGTGATCTCGGCCTACTGCAACCTCTACCTCCCAGGCTCAAGTGATTCTCCTGCCTCAGCCTTCCAAGTAGCTGGGATTACAGGCATGTGCCACCATGCCCAGCTAATTTTTGTATTTTTAGTAGAGACTGAGTTTCACCATGTTTGCCAGCTGGTCTCGAACTCCTGACCTTATGTGATCTACCCCAATCAGCCTCCCAAAGCGCTGGGATTATAGGCATGAGCCACTGTGCCTGGCCCCAACTGTGGAATTTTTAAACAGAAGCTTTTTGGTCTTTAAATATTGCCAGCAAATTCGAAACCTGTATGTAATTTTTAGTCTACCTGTTTGTTTTTTTTCTGCTCCATGTAATAAGGTGTAGTTTGTTCCCACAGATTAGACAAGACTCCAGGGCTTGTATTCAACCAGTGCATCTGGCTATTAAAGTGTTACAATACCTGTAAGTAGCCACTGCCTGGTCCTAGTGGCCCTGGGGAACATTGTGTATTCAGTGCTGGGGCCTGTGCCAGCCTCTTGTCTTCTGGCCTGTCCCTGGCAGTTTCCTGTATTAGATCTGTCTTCTGTACCTTTGGACTAATGTGGGCCCAAGTCATGATTGGGATCTGGCATTCCCAGCAGAGTGGCAGTGAGACACTCTGAAAAGCGAATCCTGGTTTCTGATAGGCTCTGCTCCTTCTCCTCAGGCTGTGGCTGTCTGCTGCTCATTGGCCTACCCCAGTGTTGTCTTTATGTGGCCAGTTCAGGGTACTGTAGCTTTCCCTTAATAATTAATAACATTCATTAATTATTTTTTATTTCACTCTGCCATCTTTAATGCATGCTTCTCAAAGATATTTTATCAATGTTTTGCCCTTAGAGTGATCTTTTTCCATAGACATAAAGTTTTGCTATTCATTCCTTTGCATTGATGAGGTCTTTCTTTTGATTATATTAGGTTGGTGCAAAAGTGATTACAGTTTTGGCCCATGATTCTTAAATCATTATAACTAGGCCCAAATATATCTTCATTAATCAAAATAGGAACTGTTATAATCAACACATTTTTGCCAACAAGAAATAAGTTTGTTTATTTCTGTAGCATAACAATTCATGCTTCGGGAATCAACAAACTCTTGGAAAGCTTTTTCTGCATTCTGCTGGTGTGAAAGTGTTTTTTCTGCAAAAAGTTATTTAGATGCTTGAAGAAGTTGTAGCCAGTTGGCGAGAGGTCAGCTGAATATGTCAGATGAGGCAAAACTTCATAGCCCAGTTCGTTCAACTTTTGAAGCACTGGTTGTGTGACCTGCAGTCAGGTGTTATCGTGGAGAAGAACTGGGCCCTTTCTGTTGACAAATGCCAGCTGCAGGCATTGCAGTTTTTGGTGCATCTCGTTGATTTGCTGAGCATTCTCTTCAGATGTAATGGTTTCGCTAGCATTCAGAAAGCTGTAGTGCATCAGACTGGCAGCAAACCACCAAACAGTGACCATGACCTTTTATTGGTGTAACTTTGGCTTTGGTAAGTGCTTTGGAGCTTCTTCTAGGTCTGGCCACTGAGCTGGTCATCACTAGTTGTCATATGAAATCCACTTCTCATTGCACATCACCATCCAATTGAGAAATGGTTTGTTACTGTTGTGTAGAATAAGAGAAGACGGCACTCCAAAATGACAGTTTTTAAAACATTTTTTGCTCAGCTTTTGAGGTACCCACTTATCGAGTCTTTTCATCTTTCCTATTTGCTTCAAATGCCAAACCACCATAGAATGGTCAACGGTGAATTCTTTGGGAACTTCTCATGTAGTTGTAAGAGGATCAGCTTGGATGATTGCTCTCAGTCAGTTATTGTCAACTTTTGATGGCCAGCCATCACTCCTCATCTTTAAGCCACTGTGCTCCTCATCTTCAAGGCTCTCATCTCCTTTGCAAAACTTCTTGAACCACCATTACACATACATTCATTAGCAGTTCCTGGGACAAATGCATAGCTGATGTTTTGAGTTGTCTGCTGCTTTAAGACCCATAAGAAAATTGTTCAAATTTGCTTTGGTCTAACATCATTTCCATAATAAACAGCAGCAAGTAATAAGTTCTTAGCAAGGCAACGTGAAGTGAGAAATTTGCATTAAAATGATATATAGCCTAACCACATTTATTTAAAAATGTATTTCAAACAGCAAATTTCAGTAATGCTAAAACTGTGATTACTTTTGCAGCAACCATTTTCCTTTCACTTTCCCACTTTTCAACTTTAGGATGAGTGGGAAGTGGACACAGCAGGCACCTTGTGAGTCCTTGGATTTTCTTGGTTTGTCTCTAATCCTTTGTCTTGCCATGTTCTGCTCATTACTGTCTTATGGGCCTGCTCCTTGGGGCTTACATAGCCTCCTTGCCTTTGCTTTCACGGCCCCTTCTGCTTAGAAAATGTGTCTGGTTCTATCACCTATGCTGGTGGGGTTGCATCATCTTTGATTTTCTACAGCTATAGGTAATGTCTTTTCCTTGAACTTTTAAGGAAAGTAGCTCCATCTGTATGTCTCTCAGAGTGTTTATCACTCTGTATTTCCTGTCCTGTATTGACATGAAAAAATGTCTTTTGTCTTTACTTAAACTTCACAGCTGCACTGTCCAGTATAGTCTCCATTAGCCAAATTTTTCTGTTTAAGTTTAAACTCATAAAAATTAAGTGAAAAATGTAGTTCTTCAGTGGCATCAGCTGCATGTGGCTGGTGGGGACTGTATGGAACAGTACTGAACATTTCCATCCTCAGAGGATGTTTTGTTGAACTGAGCTGCTCCCATGGCTTGAGGGCATTGATTAGTCCTGCCCACCCCTCCTCTCCCCTCAGTTCCAAGCTTGAAACAGGCCTATGACCCTCCTGAATTGCAGTAGGTTCTATTGCAAAAGAATCAGTATAGCATAGTGGTAATGACCTAAAAGGAAGAAGCTGAAGCAAAATTAACATAAATAAAGAATTTTTTCAGGCCAGGTTTGAGGATTGAAACCTGGCAGCATAAATGCAAGTTGCTCTGAATATACCCTCTGATTAGTAGCAGTTACAAGTGGATTTATTTCATTTTATTTTATTTTTAGAGATGGGATCTTGCTCTGTCACCAAGCTGGATTGCTGTGGTCTGATTATAGCTCACTGCAGCCTCAAATCCTGGGCTGAAGTGATCCTCCTGTTTCAGCCTCCCCAGTAGCTGGAGCTCCAAGCGTGTGCCACTACTCTGGCAAATTTTAAAAAATTTATGTAGAGATGGGATCTTGCTATATTGCCCAGCTGGTCTTGAACTTCTGGCCTCATGTAATCCTCCTGTCTAGGCCTCCCAAAATGTTGTAATTACAGTTGTGAGCCATGGAGCCAGGCCACAGTGGATTTTTAAAGGCAGAAAAGGGAGATAGAATGGGCAGATGCAAAGTTATTTGTTAGGAATTCTCAGGGGTTTACAGAAATAACCTTGAGTAGTGATTGACTGTACATAGTTAAGCTATATAATATGGATTATAATGTCCATTGTGGCATTAGTAGATTAATTTGTAGCTACTTGTGGTGACAGCAAGCTGCTTCAAGAGGTGAATACATAACTCAAGGGGGGAGTAGGGCATTATTGAGGTCTCATTTTAATGCTTCTCTGGGCCTCACAGTTTGTCAGGGCTCACATTCCTCAGATGAAAGTGCTTTCTTTCCCCAGTAGTGAGTGTGTAGTGTAAATTCTTGGAGCTTAGCTGCTTGGCTGTGTGTACTGAAGCAAGTACTGAGTTTTCTGAGCCTCCGTTTTTGTAATGGGTAAATAATCATAATGTGTATAACTCTTTGTTCTGAGTTCAAAATGAGACACCTTTTTCATGTGATGTGCACAGGTGGGCATTGCTCCTGAGAATATGAGGTGGTAGGCAGCCACCGGGGTCTGTAGCCAGAAGGTGGCATGTGGTTTCATTAGGGCAGGAGGAGAGTGGATTCTACTCGGAAATATTTGTCTTTGCAGCTGAGCAACAGGCCAAATGACTTGCAGGTTAATTCACAGGATCATTTTTAAAACATGGGCATCAAGGAATTTATCTTCCCAAGCCTGAATTTTCTTGATTATTTTTAATGATGCTTTGTATTTGTCAGTCACTAATATTTTCAGTTAATGAAAACACATAGGTATCAGACTTTGTGTCTTTATGGCTTCTGTGAAGCACCGAAGGTGGTCGTTTTTGACAAAGCTGTTATAACTCTCAATAAGTTGTTTAACCTTTAAGGCTGGGTGAATAAATCTTAAGAAGTTTTCATCTCGGTAAGGTGCCTGTGCCTCTGATGAGATTAGTTTTATATTTCAGGGTGTTCTATTCTGAAGGAAACCAAGAATTTCTTCAGTATAAATGAAACCTTAGGCACTGGCTTCACCTCAACAGATGCAGGGGAAATCAGCCTCTTTGTCCTGTAATTGCTTTCATCAGTTCTCTAAGGCAACAGCCAAATTGAAGATCCCAGGGGAGGAAGTTTTCCTGCAGGGAAATTCCTGTTTATGGGGATGGCTGTGCACCCATTTGTCAAGAGCTATTGTTATTCTGATGTGCCACCTTCCATTCCTCCCAGTCCTGTAAAAAACATTACATCTCTTAGAACCTAATTACCTAGGCCATTAACATGTTGATCCCCACTGAAATTTCCTGGAGTTTAAAGGAAGAAACGATGTGGGTATAAGATAGATATACTTGGATATTTAAATGTTGGAATTACTTGCGAAAAGGTGGTATATATTGTAGCATAGTGTAAGGAATTCTGTGTAGAATTTTCATTTTCCTATTTTTAAGGCATTATATATATTTAAAGTAGAATTATTTTAAGTTACAGTGACTAAAAATATGTTGTCAGTTTCTAATAACTTTAAAAAGTAGTTCAACACAGAATTTTGGATAAATGGATGCCAAAAAATGGCTTTCAGTTCATTTTCTTTTATGGTGACTAGACTCCTGGGATTTTCTTCAATCTGATTGTGCAAAATAGTTGACGCACTGGATTTTTCCTATCCATTCACAAGTATCCTCCCACCAGTTCCTCCAGTCATTCAGCCAGCCATCTGGTAATCATTTTTATTTATAGTGCCAGGAAATTGAGTGGATAAAAGATGTATATTTCAGATATGCAGTTTTATCTTTTTAAGGAACTCCTATGTGGGTACAATGGTTCACTCTTGTAATCCTAGCACTTTGGGAGGCTGAGGTGGGAGAATCACTTGAGCTCGGGAATTCGGGACCAGCCTGGACAACATGGGAGAGATCCCGGTCTCTACAAAAAGTAAAAAGTAAATAGATATTTCAGTATATAACTCCTTTGGTTTGAAGAAGACTCTGGAATTCGGCGTAGCAGATCAGAATTCTGGCTCCAAACACAGACTTCAGAGTGTACCTGAATTCTACCAGCCAGAAGTATGAGAAATAGTCAAAGATAGATTGCAGTAAGCCTCAATTTAGAAAATTGTCAATCATTTCTCCAGAAAATAAAAATTTAATTTAAAAATTGGAAATTAAATTGGACTGATTTGCACAGATTATTTACCCATTACTTGGGTGCTCCATGTGCTTTATTTAACTGATTTAACTTTTATAACAATGCTGTAAAAGAAGCAATCATATTCCTGTCTGATGAGAAGAGGGGCCAAACATGCATGGCTGTCACCTAACCATTAAGGAGTCCGGTCTTGGTCTGAATTCATTAGAAGCTGATGCTTAAGCTTTAGGTTGTTCTCAATAGAAAGGAAAAGGTCCAGTTATCCAGTTCTACCACTTGCTACTATCCATGTGGCCACTAATTGTCACTTAGCTTTTCTTTGACTACTTTTTGTCAGCTACCACAATGGGAATTGTAATGTCTTTCTTATCAAATTTAATACACTGTTGTGAGGATGTCACGGAATAATGTATGTGAAAATGCATGCTACAATGTATCATGTTATATAAACAAAAGTTAATATTCTTATACTTATTCTACTGCATTTTGGAGTCTTTCACAATAGTCTGAGAAATTCTTTTATTCTAGCTAATGTCAGTGGGTTGTCAGTTTGTTCCTAAGTGTTTATTGAGCAATTATTTTGAAATACTAAAGTGGTGGAAATAGAGACAATTACATGACAAATTTTGAATAATAGTATATTCTTTAAAAAAAGCTGCTAAAACCTGGTATTTTAATAAGCTAGACATATGGAACTCTTGCCTTATTTAAGAAGTAGACATAGGGCTTTATCAATGCAGGATTAAGCATGTAGTTGGCTAATGTCAATTTTTCTTGAATATTCAGGACATAAAACAAAGAAGAGGTTTATATATAGCCTAATTATTTTTTACATGTGATTTGGTCTGTAAGCCAGTTTACAGAGAAATCTATGCTTGTTTCTTAAACTGTAGATTAAGAATATCTATGGAAATTATCAAAATTAATATTTTGTTTACATAAAAGTAGGAATGCATTATTTAGTAGCTGTTATTCAGAGCTTAGTGTGCTCTTTCTAAGAGGCTTCATGAGTATCCTGAAATAACTCCAAAATTCATCAAACAAATGGGAATGATTACCATGAAATCAGGCTGCTGACTCAGATTTTTCTGCAATTAGTGGGAAAGCATCACATGTGGATTTATGTTATTTGGATTGACTGGGGAAAGCCTAAACCAGACTACAGATTTTCAAGAATTACTTAGTAGAGCTTCTTAGAGAGGTCTTGTGAAAACTAAGTAAAACCAGGTTTGAAAAAATTAGACCACATATGTCTACAGATTTGAGGCTCAGAAAGGCCACAGTGTGGAGAATACTGAATTCTGTTACAAAAGAGTGATTAGTGTGTTTTCCTTCAAGTCATAAAAGCAAACTAGTTACTCAGAATGAATATTGAGTGCTGAGATTTTTGTTTTAGGGCCTTGAAAGGTGATAGAATCTAGGAAACTAAATTGGCAGGTGAAAAAAGGGTTCAATTATTCTGTAAAGAGGCATGTCTTCATGAAGAATAGAGTGGGAGTGAGGTAGAGTAATTATCAACTATATTTGAGAAAGTCTTATATAAAAGTAAAATACTGCAACATACCCTGCACTCTCAGTGCATTTTCTGTGGTTCTGTTTTTCCTCTCATAGAATTTACGATCTGTATAATTGGCTTATTATGTTTATTGTTTAGGTTGTCTCACTTATTAGAATATATTCCAAGTGCCTAGAACAGTACCTGGCACATACTAGGTAGTAAATAAATGTTTATTCAGTAAATAAATGAACCAGAGGCTAGGTTCTTTGTGGCCCTTGGTCTATTTGCCTGAAAAATGAGAACTGTATTGGGCACCCCCCGTATTTTTCCAAGAGCTACTATAAGGATAATTGTGTTCATAGACTTTGTCTTATTTTTGACTGAGCTGGGGCTATATCTCAAAATGTCATTTGTTTGCAGTTGAAATATATTTTCTCATAGGAAAAAACAAAAGCTAAGTATTTAAATTCTAAACTCTAGTTGAGAGACCATCCGGGGCCGAGAGTCTGAAGTTTAAATACTAATTCTGAACCCCAGCATGTCATTTTCTGACTCTTTCTATCACTTAATGTTATATAAAGGATGAAATCAAAGGAATAATAATATATAGTGGTCAAGAAATTCATCTCTAAGTTTTATTGAACTGGATTCAAATCCTTAGCCTTTTGCTAGCTGATGAACTTGAGTAAGTTACCCAAATTCTCTAAACATTTCATCTTCTCTGCTATACTGGTTTAATAAATAGTACTACTTAGGGTTGTTGCAAGGATTAAATAATATAATGGAAATAAGAGTTTATCAGTTCATCAGTCAATGGCAATACATCTAACTCTTTAAGTCAATCCTTTTGCTAAGTGTGGTCAGGAAACAGGACCATATATCTGGCCAGTTGTTTGAAATCATGAGAGGACTTCTAAAGAGGAGTTCTGTGATCCAGAAGGTCCAGAGCAATGATTCCTGAATTTGGGGCCACTTTTTTCCCTCAAGACTGAGTGTCTCAGCCTCTCAGCCTGAGCTTTGGTGTAACTGACAGTAGACATCAAAGAGCAGAGCTCTTAGAAGACTCAGAGGCTCCAGGAGAGGCATCTAAATTGAAGTTTAGCGACTGCCAAGGAAGAGGTAAACACCTCAGGCTTTTGAATACCAAAGGCCACATCCTAGGTGTTAGGGTGAATAGGAAGTAGACCAGCTTGACTTATCTCAATTACTAATTAGATTAATGTCGACTGGGATTGCCAGTGCCCCTAGCATATGTACTTGGCAGAAGCCAATCACCAGTAGCCAGGCAAGAGAAGAGATGGTAAACCAGTGACCAAAAGCCAAGAGAAAATACAGATAATAGAAACAGATATAAGGGTATCTAGAAAAAGGAATTGAGAGATATGTGCTTTAAAATAACTATGATTAATATGGTAAAGGAATTGAAGACAAGGCTGAGAATTTTGATGTCAGTTACTGGAAATTATAAGATTGTAAAATAGCTAAAATTTTAAAATGATAGTGGCCGGGCGTGGTGGCTCACGCCTGTAATCCCAGCACTTTGGGAGCCCGAGGCGGGTGGATCACGAGGTCAAGAGATCGAGACCATCCTGGTCAACATGGTGAAACCCTGTCTCTACTAAAAATACAAAAAATTAGCTGGGCATGGTGGCGTGTGCCTGTAATCCCAGCTACTCAGGAGGCTGAGGCAGGAGAATTACCTGAACCCAGGAGGTGGAGGTTGCGGTGAGCCGAGATTGCGCCATTGCACTTCAGCCTGGGTAACAAGAGCGAAATTTCGTCTCAAAAAAAAAAAAAAAATTTGAAATGATTTAAACAGCAGATTAGGTACATATGAAAATACAGACTAAGATATCCAAACTGAGTCAGAGACAACTGATGGAAAATACTGAAACAAGCCTATGAGACAAATGGACATGGTGACTATAACCTAATGTGGAAGTAGAGTCCCAGAAAAAGAAGAGAGAATAGGGGGATAAAGGCAATGTCTGAAGAGTTGATTCTGGAAAATTTCCAAAATTGATAAAAGACATTAAGCAGAAATTTGGGAAAATTACAAATGTTTACAGGATAAACACAAAGAACACTATATTTAGGCACATCATTGTTGAATAGCTGAAAATCGAAGGCAAAGAGAAAATGCTAGAACAACCAGGGTAAAAAAAAAAAAAGACATATATAATCTTCAAAGAAGCAACAGTAAGATTTTCAGTTAATTTCTCAACAGAAACAGTGGAATCCAGAAGACAATGACATGATCTTTTGGAAGTCCTGGGAGAATTCTGCCAGTGTAGCATTCTATATCTAATGATGATATCCTTCAAAAGCATGAATATAGGCCGGTGTGGTGGCTCACGTCTGTAATCCCAGCACTTTGGGAGGGCTAGGTGGGCAGATCGCCTGAGGTTGGGAATTCCAGGGAGAAACCCCGTCTGAAAAAAGCAAAAAAGGATATAATTCAGATATTTTCAGATATGTAAATTTTTGTCAACCTAGTAAATTCTTTAGAGGCCCTAAATAGACCTGAAGTACTGTATTTTAAATCAACAAAACCCTCTCCCCATGTGTAGAGTGATCTTTCTATAGAATCACGGACTCAGTTATTTGCAGTACCTGGAACACCTTTTCTTGCTGCCTTTTCATCCTCTTGTAGTCTTTTTGTTTGTTTGTTTTTGAGACAGGGTCTTTCCCTGTCACACAGGCTGGATATCAGGCAGGATCATAGCTCACTGCAGCCTTGAACTCCTGGGCTCAAGGGATCCTCCATCTCAGTCTGCTAAGTAGCTGGGACCACAGGTACATGCCATCATGCCTTATTCTTAAAAAAATTATTTTGTAGAGATGGGGGTCTAACTATATTGCCTAGTATGGTCTTGAACTCCTAGTCTCATGTGATCTTCCTGCCTTGACCTCCCAAAGTCCTGGGATTGCAGGTATGAGCCATTGTACCTGGCCCATCATAGCCTTGACAGTAGGACAGCAAGACGCTCCCTTTCCACATTTCTTTTACCAGCCACATGGTAGCTGGATGGCGATTGGTTCTGTGGCCAGCTTGCTCCCCCAAGGGTCAATGGAGGAAGGTGACCTGACGTCGGGTGTACCTTCCAGGGAGAGAGCAGAGGTAAAGCAGGTCTCTGCTACTCCAGGGTCTCTCCTGGTATGAACTCCCAGGGCTGTTTCTCACTCTCAGTGAAAACTTTTTCTTCCTTCCTTTTCCCAGGGTGTTTCCCTTCTGCTTTTTATTGCTTGTGGTCATGATTTTTGGCTATCTTTGGAATCCCAGTCTCATAGCTTTTCTCTGGCTTTTTTTGAACCTAGAACAAGCATAGGATCTTACTAAAGTTTTACTTTTGTTCTTTAAATGTAACAGTATGGAACATGTAAGGAGTCAAAACACTACTCCCAGATATATGCATTACTCCAAAACATGGCAGTGTCCAGGATACTGAGGTAGGAATCAGCTGCGCTCTAGAGATGCAGCGTGGCTTGCTTGCCTATCTACACTGGAACAGAGAGCAGGAGGGGTGGAAAAGGAGAGGGAACCTCCATGAGCTCCTGTTTCATATGCCAGTCATTCTACGTGGTGCATTAGTGTGCTAGGGTGGCGGAAGACTGAGTGGGTTCCACAGCAAAAATTGATCGTCTCACAGTTCTGGAGACTAGAATTCCAGGGTCAAGGCTTTGGAAGACTTGGTTCCTTTGGAGAGGGCTGTGAGGGATAATCTGTTTCATGCCTCTGTCCTGTCTCCTGGTGTTTTTCTGGCTCTCTTTGCTGTTCCTTGGCTTGTAGGTGCAACACCCCTGCCTCTGCCTTTTTATTCATATGACTCTCTTGTTCTCCTTGTGTGTGAGTCTCGGTGTCCAAATTCCACCATGTATTAAAATACAAGTTACATTGGATTAAGGGTTAGCCCTACTTGATTATAACTTCATCTCAACGAATTATGTCTGCAATGACCCTATTTTTAAATAAGACTTGATTCTGAGGTCCTGAAGTGTTAAAAGTACAACATAAGAATCTGGGGGCCATGAGATGGGAACAGAATTTGACCCATGACATTCAGCATTTCCAAAGGGGCCATTTTTATGCAAGGAATGTATGAAAGGTTTAAAAGCTCGTATTTGAGGATTATCTCAGATAGTCTTATCTTTGAGGTGGCATCTTTGAGATTTCAGGGAAATGTTTGAGGGACGGAACTTCCTTCCTCCCCAACATATTTCCTTCTTCTACAGGAAGGGATTGTGTGATTTTATTTGGGTACGTGGTCCCCCCCAAAAAGGACTATATTTCCTAGTCCCTTTTGTAGTACGTGTGGCCATGTGCGGGCTCTAGACCAGAACTGTCCAGTAGATCTTTCTGTGATGATGGAATTGTCTGGTACAGTAGCTATTAGTCATACAAGGCTATTGAACACTTGAAATGTGGCTAGAGTCTTTAAGGAAAGAATGTTTCATTTTAGTTAGGTTTAGTCACTTTGAGTTTAAAGAGTCACATGTGGCTAGTCGCCCTGTGTTGAATCCCGATGAATGTGGACCTGCTTGCACAGCACCCGCCAAGCTCCTTGTGAGGAGGGAGTGCCCCCTTCTCACTCCCCTTCCTCCGTCCTTCTGCATGGGGTATGGATGTGCTGGCCGGAGCCCCCTCCTGACAGTCAGGATGAGGACTGCATCACAGGTACTGTGGAACTGTGGCTTGGAAGGGTTTGGGTTCTTTAAGGACATTGTGGAGCAGGGCTACCAAATCAGCTCTGGGCTACTTACACATACAAAATATATTTTGATGAGAAGTATTTTGATACCTTATTTAACCCATTGACATTTGAGTTTCCCTGCCGTCTTTGTCTGATTGAATCATAATTAATATAGGAGACAAAAGCCAAGTATAAATCCCAGTATCATTAGTGATGATGATAGAAATCTTTTATTGCCCCCCGCCCTGCAGTCCTCCTTGCCACTCTGAACAATCTGAAAAACAGGAAGCAGAGTTGTTGACTTAAGAACCTACAACCTTCTATTCCCATTAGTGGATAGGGAGCCCTTAAGGAACCCCCATTCCCATCCCCATGGGAATAACCACCAGTGTTGACTAAATGTCCTGAAAATTTTTACATTGTAAAAAAGTTTAGACTAATTTGTCAGTGTTAAACTCTAGTATAATTTCTGAATTCCTCCATGGATATTTCTTGATTACAATTTAAATGGTCTGTTTCTTATGGTGAGACAACTGTGTTTGAGGAGCAGTTTCACTTACTTGTGACATGTTCTTAAGTCTTTGAGCTGCTCTGATGCTTGCCTCTGGAGTTACTTGCCCAGAAAAACACCCTGAATGGCCTCATGAAGAATCAAGGGCACTGCAGGAATAGGCCTGGGAGGTAGCCCACTCAGTCACTGCTGAAAGGGAACGGAGGAGGGGACAGAGTTGTTCTCACACAACCCCATTTCAGCACCCTTTTAGCTGGCAGAATTACCACCCACTGTTTTTGCTGGCAGCACTGCTGCAAGTTGTGTGTTTAAAAAAACAGCTTTTTTTTTTTTTGTCAAGCTGTTTTGACAGGTATTTAGTCTTTAAATAGTAATCACTCATTAATTGCCTTTTTCCCTGCAATCCAGAACCTTCCTGGTCTCCTTGTATGATTTGGAATAGGCAGAGATGTAAGCCTATTCCAAATTAATATAGGAGACAAAAGCCAAGTATAAATCCCAGTATCATTAGTGATGATAGAAATCTTTTATTGCCCCTTAAAATAATCTTTTATTTTAAGTGAGATTATGGTTGTGTTTTGAAAAGTATTCTTTGTGACTCTGTACGAAGTACATGTCCTGACTGGGGTAGGACTGGGGCCCTCTGGAAGGGTAATTATAGTCTGGCCCATTTGCTCCAACTTCTGAGCCGGAGCAAGGAGATGGTATATGGTTTGTGCTTACTACGTCACACACGCAGAAAGATGGTGCTTACTGCTAGACACACTCGAATGACGGATGGATCCAATACTTTGTGGTTTATAAGGTATAGATATATATTCTCAATTCCATGTTAGGGATATTGAAAAACCAAAACTCTTTGCAGAATCCCTAGAGTTAAACAATTCTGTTTTTAAGTGAAGTTATTTGCCTCCCAAGGCCAAACCTGTCTTTGCTTTGTCAAGCATTTAAAAAATTTATTTAAGCAAGTTGGATAAAAGCCTGTGTTTGCAAATGACTTAGGAAGCCTGCTGTCTACCATTATAATGACACATAATGTTGATTAAATTTATTTTTTTGACTCCCGAAGCAAAGGTCTTACTCATTTGTTCTTTTTTGAGATGGAGGTTCGCTCTTTTTGCCCGGGCTGGAGTGCAATGGTGTGATCTCGACTCACTGCAACCTCTACCTCCTGGGTTCAAGCAATTCTCCTGCCTTAGCCTCCTGAATAGCTAGGATTACCGGCATGTGTCACCATACCCAGTTAATTTTGTATTTTTAGTAGAGATGGGATTTCTTCATGTTGGTCAGGCTGGTCGTGAACTCCCAACCTGAGGTTATCCGCCTGCCTTGGTCTCCCAAAGTGCTGGGATTATAGGCATGAGCCACCATGCCTGGCTTTCATTTTTGGTTTTAAGATCTGGTATTCTACTTGATAACTGTTTCCACATAAATCCACAAATACATAATGTCTAGGTTTTGCTAGGAAAATAGGAATTACAGGATAGTGTGGTGATTAAAGGATATTTTTCTCTATCATCACTTTAATAACTGTAAAAGGAAATACCATGGTTTAAGTTTAGTTTTTGATAAGCTAAATTTCAGTTTATATACTTTTTTTGCTTTTAAATTGTTTTATTTTTTAAAAACAAGAACATTCAAGTGATTTTTTATTTGTCATATTTTCCTCCAGTGTAACAAATTTATTTTCTTTCTTTCTTTCTTTCTTTCTTTCTTTCTTTCTTTCTTTCTTTCTTTCTTTCTTTCTCTCTCTCTCTCTCTTTCTTTCTTTCTTTCTTCTCTCTCTCTTTCTTTCTGTATTATTGTACTTTAGGTTCTAGGATCATGTAGAACATGTGCAGCTCATGCAGGATTGTTGCATAGGTACATACATGGCAATGTGGTTTGCTGCCTCCATCCCCCCGTCACCTATGTCTGGCGCATTCTCCCCATGTTATCCCTCCCCAGCTCCCTACCCCCTGCTGTCCCTACTCTAGTCCCCCACAACAGACCCTAGTATGTAATGCCCCCCTCCCTGTGTCCATGTGTTCTCATTTTTCAACACCCGTCTATGAATGAGAACATGCAGTGCTTGATTTTCTGTTCTTGTGTCAGTTTGCTGAGAATGATGATTTCCAGGGTCATCTATGTCCTTACAAAGGACACAAACTCATCATTTTTATGGCTGCATAGTATTCTATGGTGTATATGTGCCACATTTTCCTTGACCAGTCTGTCATCGATGGGCATTTGGGTTGGTTCCAAGTCTTTGCTATTGTAAACAGTGCCGCAGTAAAAATACGTGTGCATGTGTCTTTATAACAGAATGATTTATAGTCCTTTGGATATATACCCAGTAATGTGATTTCTGGGTCAAATGGAATTTCTACTTCTAGGTCCTTGAGGAATTGCCACGCTGGTATCTCAGTGTGGTTTTGATTTGCATTTCTCTAATGACCTGTGATGAAGAGCAGTTTTTCATGTTTGTTGGCCTCATATATGTCTTCTTTTGAAATGTGTCTGTTCATGCCCTTTACCCACTTTTGAATGGGTTTGTTGTTTTCTTGTAAATCTGTTTTAGTTCTTTGTAGATTCTGGATATTAGCCCTATGTCAGACGGGTAGATAAATTTTTTTCTGTTCTGTTAGTTGCCGATTTACTCTAATTATTGTTTCTTTTGCTGTGCAGAAGCTCTGAAGTTTAATTAGATCGCATTCGTATATTTTGTCTTTTGTTGCCAATGTTTTTGTTGTTTTTTTCATGAAGTCCTTGCCTATGCCTATGTCCTGAATGGTTTTGCCTAGGTTTTCTTCTAGGGTTTTTATGGTGTTAGGTCTTATGTTTAAGTCTTTAATCTATCTGGAGTTAATTTTAGTGTAAGGTGTCAGGAAGGGGTCCAGTTTCTGTTTTCATTCAAGTGATTTCTAAGCCTCTTGGTAAAACAAGCTCTTTAAAGACTGTTTTGTAACATCTTTCACATTCCTCTGAGGTACTTTGTGGAATTAACCCTTCATCCTAAATGTTGGAAACCACCTGGGTGCTCATCAGCTATGCCAAGTCTGATTTTCTTTTTGTTCTGGTAAATACTGTGCAGCTTCAGGTAGAATAACATTCCTTGCACCAGTATCTACTCAGGTGTTCAGAATGGCTCTTTATTGGCTCTTAGAGCCAAGAGAACTTTTCTGCTTTACATTTAAGACCCTCCAGTGCTCTGAAATCTGACATTCTTACCTCTCTTATGCCACGTCCCTACTTTATCCTCCCCACCTATTGGTCACTTTCAGCACACATTCTTTTCCCCACAAATCTGGAAAAACTATGTGCCATCTCATGACCACAGGTAACTTCATTTGGCTTCTTTATTTTTATATGAGTACACACCCACCGAGAACTGCCTTCTTCACAGCCTCTGTCTTCAACAAAACTGAACTCCCAATGTGGCTATGCCTCTCAATATCCAGAGCTGAGCATCAAAGTCCAAAAATGATCAAATGGAAGCAAGTGCCCCTTGCGGCAGGGACAAGGATGCTGCCTATGGCAGAACAGAGCTCTCTATGCACCAAATGGCTTCCAGATGAACCCTCCTCCTCCATCTCACAAAGCCCCCCCTTCCCCTGGAAGGACAGACACTGGACTTTTTACTTACCCCTGTGAGATGCACAGATATTTGCTTTCAGTATGTGCCATGGCAATGGGGAAGGCCAGGAAGCACTGACTGGGAAGTATCAGCCTCAGCGATAAGCCCTTGCCTAACATTCAAGTTCAATATCGCTTTGTTCCCAGCTTACCTTTCTGCCCTGTTTTACTCACCCCAAGAATGCCTGTGCTCCTTGGCTCAGACTATTTCTGCCACAACTTTGAGGTGAATGTGACATTTTTGCCTGTCTGCAGGGTGTGTCTCCAGTCATTTCCACTGGACCCTCTCCTGACTCACCTCGCTGTTGTAAATAGCCTAAAATGTTAGAATCTCATTCGACTTTTCTTTCTTTCTCCTCCTACATATTTAACTTGGTTTGATCTTCATTCCCATTGATACTCCTCTTCTCAATACATTGCCACTGCCATAATCTGCCTTTATCGACCATGCCATTTTAGGTAAGCCATTTCAGGTAAGCAATTTCATGTCCTGGGGTCTTGATTCTCTCATCCGAAAACAAAAGGAGTCAGGAGTCATGTTCTTTACATGTTATTTTAAAATTAGACCTGTGTCTGGAAAGTCCAGTTTTTCATGTCCAAGTTGTGTGACTTTGGGTAGAAAATATATTCCTTCCAAACTTCAATTTCTTCACTTGTAAAGTATTATACAGTTCTTTACTGATGGTGTTGCTATGTCCTGATGGAGAATTAAATGAGATTCACTTTGCAGTGTGACCGGCATACTGCCAGGCACCTATTATGTATCTGTCATACACAAACTACTGCAAAAGCCTTTAGCCTGAGGTCAATTCACTCTCGACGGCCTAATTCTTCCTCTGAAAAATTTCCACATACCTTCCTTTCTAGCTAATAGAAAATGCTTTCTCAGTCAGGTGCAGTGACTCACACCTGTAATCTTATCACTTTGGGAGGCTGAGGTGGGTGGATCATGAGGTCAAGAGTTTGAGACCAGCCTGGCCAACATGGTGAAACCCCCTTCCTACTAAAAATACAAAAATTAGCCCGGCGTGGTGGTGTGCACCTATAGTCCCAGCTACTTGGGAGGCTGAGGCAGAGGAATTGCTTGAACCCTGGAGGCAGAGGTTGTAGTGAGCTGAGATGATGCCATTGCACTGCAGCCTGGGTGACAGAGTGAGACTTCGTCTCCAACAAAAGAAAGAAAGAAAGAAAGAAAGAAAGAAAGAAAGAAAATGCTTTCTCAGTTTTTGTCCTTTTTTTTTGTACACTGAGTAAATAATGCCAAGTGTATTGAGTGCCACCAATGTGAAGTGAAAGTTTCATGGGAACATAGGGAGACCTTATTTGGTTGCCCATGCAAAGTTGTTGACCGAATGACTTTTCTGTCTGGCATTTACCAAGCCTAATGACATCTTTTTGATTTTTCTTTTTCTCCCTGTTTCCTTTCCAATTCACACATACAGAATTAATGTTTTTTCGTTTCACCTCTTACTGAAAATCTCATTTTGTATGGATTAGCCAAGTTTCCTAAACCAAGTTGAATTCTGCTAAATGTGTGTTTGTGTTTTCAGGATCTGATCGTCTTTGAGGTACAATTCTGAATGTCATTTGAACTTATTCTGTATGACATTCTAGAAAAGTAGGTATGCTAGGCCTTGAATATATTATTTAAAAAAAAAGATTCTATGATCTCAAAAAGTAGGAAACATAACAGTAATGGTTAATTTTAGATTTTATTTATTTTTATTTTTTGAAATAGAGTCTCACTCTTGTCACCCAGGCTAGAGTGCAATGGCGTGATATTGGCTCACTGCAACCTCTGCCTCCCGGGTTCAAGCCGTTCTTCTTCCTTAGCCTCCTGAGTAGCTGGGATTACAGGTGTGTGCCACCTTGCCCGGCTAATGTTGTATTTTTTTGTATTTTTAAGTAGAAACAGGGTTTCAACATGTTGTCCAAGCAGGTTTAAACTCTTGATCTCAGGTGATTTACCAACCTCGACCTCCTGAAGTGCTGGGATAACAGTCGTGAGCTACCGTGCCCGACCAATTTTAAATTTTATTAATGTTAAACATAGACTCATGTGTCTTAGAAACAGTACTCAGAGAAAACTACTTATTTAGACGCTTTTTGGCCTTTTAGTTAGGCACTTGGGAATGAATGTGTTTTCTAAGTTTATTAGTTACTTTAATAGAGATTTAAAATCTATTTTGTTTACTTTTTAAAGTATTCTTTATGAAAACCCCTCTTTAAAATAAAAAGTTATTTAGGAGTTTTGTGGAGAGGGACAGATTCTGGTAATGCTGTGATGAATGAGATAGGGAGGAGCAGTCTTGCAAACCTTTGGTTTAGTAGAGAACCAAAACCAGTTTGGAAGGGGATACAGGTCTCTTTCTAGCCATATGTATTTGGCTGAGCACGTTTGGAAAAATTGGTAGTTTTGTAAATCATCCATTGAGAGCCAGCCAGTAATCTCTGCATCTACATTTGTGAAAGAAAAAAATTGAGGTGGTATGGGTTCCCTTTTTCAATGTGTCTGTATTGTTTTGATTGTATAGAGGTAGATATTTTCGTTCATTTTGAGTGAAAGTAAAGTCAGAATTATATGTATGTCTATATATACATATATGTATACATGTATTTTCTACATTTTAAGAGCAAGCAGCATGTTGTAAGAGTGAAAAATATGCTTTGAAAACAGACACATCTTGATTTGAGTGCTAGTTACTATCACTAACTTGCTTCTATAATCCTGAGAAATTTTTTTTTCCTCCAAGTCTTAGTTTGTCCATCAGCTAAATGAGCACAAACATCCTATGTGATAGGGTTGTTGAGTGTGAGTGTTGAGGTAAGTTAAGTCAATGCAACATAGTAAGGGATCAATAGGTATAGAATTCCTTTCTAATTCACTATATATAATATAAACAGGCTTAAATCAACAGAGTGAGTTTATAACTTCAGACTTTCTTTGCCATAACACCTTTAAGAAGTTTTAAATGGTTAAATTTACTGTTCTTTCAACTGCCATTTTAGTCTTAGTTTGTGTCGTTTTGTTTTGGCTGTATTTGCTAATGTTTTTGGTGGAGTCATACCATTCTTTGTTGGCTTCATTTATAATTCTTTTTTTTTTTTGGGATCTGCTACACTGTTGGCTTTTTGCCTTTACTCACCTTTTCTCCCCTTCTTTGTGTTTGACCTGTTTCCTCCTCTTTCATTTTGGCACCAGTAGGGTAACAGTTTATGTGTATGCTGGAAGCCTACCCCTTACATCTCTATGGGTGCAGTATTCCTTTTTATTGTATTTTATTTTTCAAAATGACAAGCTTATATTTTCAGTATGTGAAAATGCTTTAGAACTTCTTGTCGAATATAGATTAGTTGACATTTTAAGTCTTAATCTGTGTTGTGTGGTTATATTTTGGTTTTCTATTTCTTCTTTACCCTTTTCATCATATACCTCATAGCTTTTGTCATCAGTGAATGATTTTTAGAATCCTAATGTGCACAGCACTCTGCTGGATCTTGTACCGAGCAGTTTAAAGAGACTCTGTGTAATTACCCAACATTTCCTGTGTGCTTGTTATAGGCAGAATTACATAGAATGCAAATTATCCTTTTCTAGGTACTTGGATTTTGCACACAGAGCAAGAAAATAGCTGAACAGTGAGTATGTGAAGAGTAAACGAGTAGACACCAGTATCATTCACCATAGGCCAGCCTTCTAGCTCCCAAGATGTTCCCTCCCTGCCTGTCTTCATTGTCTCTAAGTATTGAGATGCAGCCTCTTTTCCGAATTACCTGGAATAATTGCCAAGCAATCGTGCCACTTGAAACTGAGGTAGCAAGTCCTTTGATTGAACTGGCAGTCCCACTCCCTGTGATAGCATACTTGCAACAGTGTTGTTTATTCATTTCACTGTTCTCTCAAGAAATGGCATCAGGAGTGGACAGTGATGCTTTGGGGCAATCCCAAGGCACATGGAAGGCAGATCTTGCCTCCCTGTGAGGAGGCCACAGGGAGCTGGATAGCCCCTCTGTCTGCTCCCTGGCAGCTGGAATGTGGATCTGTGACTCTGTGCAGCTAACTGGAAGCTTAATGCAGGGAATGTGAACTTTGAACTAGTTAGAGATGATTTACTGTGAGGCTTTCACAAAGGGCACAGGCTGGATGAGTGGCTGTTGAGCGTCCAGTGTTCCTGAGCGGACTGTGCTGTGACCCGATCCTGTGCATGTCTCCTCTTCAGGCCCCTGCCGGAACATGCTTCTCTAATCTCACCATTTATCAGTGACCCTTGGGGTGAAACTCTCTTCTGTTTAAATTTACCAGGGTACACTTTGTAATACTTGGGGCCAAGAATTTGAAGATAGGAATCAGACAAATCAAACAACTAGTAGTAGTGATGGGACATGTAGTCCTACAGTAAGGGATAGAATTATCCTTAAAAACACAGACAAACCAGAGATTGCCTGGAAAAAAAAGATGAACTAGAAAGATTCAAAGTAGGCTTTATTAGATGTGACTTTGGTAGGTTAGGGCTGAAAGTTAGAGGACTTAACAAAGTGAAAAAGAAGCTTGGCTTTTTATTTTGAAGGTCCTTCAAGGAGTTGGATATTGTGATCTGTTCAATCGGGACATTTATATAGTGAGAAGGAGGACTGGAAATGAGAAGAGGAATGAGAAAATGGCAGCACAGCCTTTGGGATATGGAAAAGGATGGTCTTCCTGCCACAGCAGATGAGAGGGGCACGTGAAGCCCACGTGGAAGGGTAACTAAAATACTTGGTGGCTGACTGAATTTAGGTCTGAAGCAAAAATAGGATATGAGGACAGGTATAAGAATTTTATTTTGTGCTATGTGTGTCATTTGGCTTTTAAACTGTAAAATGAGATGAAAACAATCTGCCCTCATTTCCTGGTTGCTTTTCTTAAATATCATTGGTCTAATGCATAGCTAAGCCTTTTATTTAGAAAATCCTACCTGCGAAAAGTGATAGGTTATACTAATTATATTTGTGCTGTTCTGCAGATTTTCTATTTTGCACTGGTTCCTTACCTGCTGCTCGCTGTGCGGGCAGCTAAGGTGAGAATTTGAAGAATATGGACTTTTAAGTTGAAAGGCTGCTGTGGTTATATTGTTTTCACCACAAAACTTGTTCTCCCTCTAGTGTTTCACTTGTACAGGCATAAGTTGCACAACTTTGTTCCATTTTGAATTCTTTGCAAGATTTGTCTTCATTTCCTTTGTTCGATCAGATTCCTATATTTCCTTGTACTGTTTGGCCAGACTTCATTGTTGTCATCTTACTGAGTGGAACAGTAGATGCTGTTCCAGCTTTGATATTAATTTCCTTTCTAGCACAGCAGTTCTGAGTCTGGAGCACATTAGCATTTCTTTTCACTTTTGAAGAGAGATTTTGATCTCTGAGCACCCTTCCCGTGTGTCTGTTTTCTTGATGGTTCCTTGTGGTTGCTTTCAGTGTTAGGTTAGATTTCTCTAGTTAGGTTTCTGATCAGATTGAAAAGCAAACAAGAAGTTAATTCTGTGCATCCCTCATTCTTCTGTAAACACGCCTAGTGCACTGTATTCCCTCTCCAAGTGCTCTTGCTTAATTAGCATGCTTTAGTTTGTAAAGGATTGATTTGTTTGGTAGAATTATTGATAGTTGATTCTAGGAGTGAACTTTCTCCGATATCAATTTGAGAAAATAAATCTCACTTCTCCATGCCTTTGTTAATTAATTTGTTTCTGTTACCATCACATCTTTACTTAATAAGTCTATAAAGGATCTGCAGTGGCATTGAGTTGTCTGTGCTGTTTGGCTATAAAATTCAAGGATGACATCTAATGTGTGTCTTTCGGTAGAGATGCAATTTACTTATGTAGTATATATGTAAGGAGCATTCATGGCATAGTCATCCCACTATGATCGTATATAATGATTATATATACAATAGATAATATATACAATAAGGGAAATGTGCCTCTTAGGTGTTAGGAAACCAGTGGTCAAACTCCACCTCTGCCATTGTCTACTCTGAGATTGCAGGCAAGTCATATCATTCGGATGGCTTCCCTTGTATTGCGAAGTGGAGACAATATTTTTGCCCTCCTTTTTTTTGCCAGGCTGCTGTGCTTGGCCATGGTGGAATCATGAATGTGGCAGTGTGATAGTCTCCTTCCTGCCCAGTGTGGACCCCAGTCTGGCTTACACTGCTGTCATCCATCTTCATAGCTTGATCTTCAGCCATGTTTTAAATATGATTTGTGCTGCAGTGAACTTTTATTCCATGCACACACCATGGCCTTCTCATAACAGGCCATCTGTCCTCTGTTAAGGCTCTTTGGAATGCTCTGTATGTGTCCCTCAGAACTTGTCCCAGCTTCGTAGCTACACCTTAAATGCCTTCTCCTCTGTGAATTCTTCCTTGTTCTTCCTAATCTGAAGTATAGCCTTTTAGTATTCTCTGATACTGTGTCACCTTCTGGTTACAATGTTGAATTATAGTAGGTCACGCAGGTGTTCTGTATTCCCGACTAAATTAAACTCGAGTTTCAGGATTCTGTGTTGGATCTCTTACTGCACTAAACAGTGCCCTCACATGAATCCGGAGTTTTTGATTGTTGGCTGGTTGCCTTTAATGAATCAGCCTTAGTTTTCCATATTTGCACAGTACTTTGGGTGTTACCTAAAGTCAGCTTCACCCATGGAGAATGACATGATTCTGTGTTCCAGTGTATAAATGTAAGCTGGGTATCCTTCAGTCTTGCTACCATAGTCAAGGAGTGACTCCCAGGCAGCCAGCAGCAGATGGGTGTTTCTTCAGTAAGCCTCCGGGGCTCACCTGTTCTTGGGAAGCCATGTAAAAACATACATGGTATAGAGTGATAAGGGAAAACAGTTGTGGGGATGAAGTGAGAAGTGAATAACTCAGGAATAGAGAAAGAAGGTTGCAATACGTGGCAATGGGTCTTAATGGATGAGTGAGCAGGAGCTTATTGGGATGGTAGGTGAGAAGTGCCTCCAGAATATAAGCTTGATATGCATGGTTTCAGGGGAATGGGTATGGGGTATCCTAAGCCCAGTGTGAAGAGTGGGTGGGGATGCAGAAGGGTGGTGAAGATGCCCTTTAGTCATGGGGAGATAAAAGAGCTTGGACTTCTCAGGGAATTTTGAGTGCATGCCATAGCAAAATGGCCACAGCAGAGGAGCTTACCTGCCCATCAACCAGTGGCATAATAACTGGGGATGCATCCTAAAATTCAGAGCCCTAACTGCACTCCCAACAATTCCGATTCTATAAATCTAGAGTGATACTCAAGATTTATGTGTTAGTAATTTGTTCCAGTGATTCTGATGCAGGTGGCCAGTGAAGCACACTTTGAATGAGTGTTGAATTACCTCTGAGAACTTTGTAACCCAAGGAATTATAAAATTTGCACAGATACACATTTATCCTAGGGAGGTGGATCCTGGATAGCTCTGTTCAGATCCTCAAAGGGATCCATAAGTTCCCCAAAGTTTCAGAATCACTGAGCTAAGAGAAAAGCTTGTAACTCAGAAGGAGAATTGCAGCAACATGGCAGGAATGGTGGAGATCAGTAACCTTTAAAGAAACATTTTGTGTGATAGGAATTGGTGTTTTCAGGAGCCCTACTGGAAACACATTAGAGAAGTGAAGGCTTACCACCCAATTTGTAAATCAGGATTTATATTTGTGTTAATATCTCAGTGTTTAAAGGACATACAATGTTTAGTGGCTCTTGCAATTAACAATTTGTCTATTACAGGTTTTTTGGGGAAACACTTCAAGTTCACATATTTTCCTGACCTAATTAAATCTGGTTTCCCTGGGTTTTTACTTTTTAATTCTGAAGTTAAAAATATGTTAAAGTTCAGTAGAATGAAGATCTTTATTGCTAATTATCAGTAAGGATGCCACATTTTGCCCTCCTGTGGTTAAGGTTTTGTCTGTATTTCTGTGATAAACATCTCTTTGAAGTTTATAGAGCATATGGGAAAAATGAGATTGATACAACTTGGTTTTACTCACTCCCAACCCAAGAATTTTTTCATCAGTGAAGTATACTGCTGAAAAGTGATGTACACACCCTCATTTCTCCCCTAAACCCAGGGTAAAAAGAACATATTGTTTATACTGGCAAATTCACTGCAGCAAATGGATTGTAATAACTGTGGGAGGGACTCTGTGATCATGTATGTTTCCTGGTAATGACTAAGACAGAGCTATCAGCTGGTAACTGTAGCTTGTCCTTCAGCAGGGGGTTGCAGTTCCTAAGCACCACATTTGATCATTTGTTTAAACCTTACAGAAATTGAGCTGGTCTGTGAAGCCTCCTCTAGGCAAATTTCTAGCCCCTTGAAGGGTTACTATTTCTTAAGCCCAGTCAATATTATATCGATCCACAAGGGTTTATTCTCTATTCACAACATACACAGTACTTGGTTAGATATTGTTAAAGGTAAGTGTCCAATATGGCCAAGGGCCAACAATAAGGGTATTTCAAAAATATCTCAAAGAGAGATCCAAGCCACAGATAATCAAATATAAAATCACCCACTCTGACTATTAAAATCAAATATATGGTGACACTTTGGTTAACTTAACCCAGCATCCATAGGTTCTTACGAGTCAGCCATATGAAAAATAAAAAAAGCCTCCTGAGAAACAGAATGCCCCACTCTCTTAGTATATTAGATATATCCCAGTAGTTTCTGGATGCATATAAGGCTGGTCCCAGGCATATTATAAAGTCATTGAATTTGATATTGTCTTCTTTTATGAAACTTAATTTTCCACCCACTTTTCATATGTCTAATATTCTTATGTAATCTTTATCAAAATAAGAAATATCTACTATCTATTTATCTGTACTTGTGGATTATTTATGTGGCCCTGTGCACAATAGGTCTAAATAAATATTTTTTTTTGAGTAGCTGCGGTTAGAGGACTGGCTATGTGAAGCTATTTTCATATTATATTCTTTTGAATTTTAAATTTCAAGCCTCTGTTACAGATGGAAAAATTCAAACTTATTCAAGTAATTTTAGACATTAGTAAGCAGAGGCTGAGAAGAAGGTTGAGTTAAGGAGAATTCTACTTAAGCTGTAATATTAGGTTTTCAGTGATCTTTTCAGCAAATATGATGTCATCATTTTGGATTGACTGGGATAGGAACAGTCACCTAAAATGGGTTGCAGCCCATGTAGGATTGACAATCCTGGATGCCCTATCCTGTGACCTCCAGATTCTTTCTTTTTCACACTAGACCAGGAGCCTGGCCAGCTAGCACTGACCTTCATATCAGCAGGGTCTCTTCTGCCTTCTTTTCTTCTTCTACTGCTTCTCTTCTTTAACATTGAGCTTGGCCATCCTTCTTTTTTTTGAGACAGAGTCTCACTCTGTCGCCCAGGCTGGAGTACAGTGGCATGATCTTGGCTCACTGCAACCTCCATCTCCTGGGTTCAAGCGATTCCCCTGCCTCAGCCTCCCAGCGTGCTACCACGCCCGGCTAATTTTTTGTATTTTTAGTAGAGACGGGGTTTCACCATATTGGCCAGGCTGGTCTCAAACTTCTGATCTAGTGGTATGCCCACCTCGGCCTCCCAAAGTGCTGGGATTACAGGCATTAGCCACTGTACCCGGCCACAGCATTCTTCTTGCTTATATATTAACATTATTTTATTTAGTTTTTCTATTATAGTCACTTCCCCAACAATCCACCTGATCCACCTTAATTATATTGCTGATAAAGAATTATTATCTTTATGGGAAGAGAAGAAAAAAATAATAGCATGTGCAATCTTAGAATGGGAATATTAGCTTAGAGATAATCTAGGTCTGAAAGAATCTAGTATTTTTATTGTTAAATATTAACTTTTTTGTGGCCTGATCTTTCTGTTGCCCATAGTACCCAAACTTTTTTCTTTTTTTTTTTTGAGACGGAGTTTCGCTCTTGTTATCCAGGCTGGAGTGCAATGGCGCGATCTTGGCTCACCACAGCCTCTGACTCCTGGGTTCAGGCAATTCTCCTGCCTCAGCCTCCTGAGTAGCTGGGATTACAGACACACGCCACCATGCCCAGCTAATTTTTTGTATTTTTTTTTAGTAGAGAAGAGACGGGTTTCACCATGTTGACCAGGATGGTCTCGATCCTTGACCTCGTGATCCACCCGCCTTGACCTCGTGATCCACCCGCCTTGGCCTTCCAAAGTGCTGGGATTGCAGGCATGAGCCACCGCGCCCGGCTCTCCCAACTTTTAATTAAATGAAAGTCGAAGCAGGGTTTTAGAAGGGCCTGTGCTGGGTTCGCCTTCATGGGCTCAGAGAGCCTGAGGGTTCTGAGGATCACAGGGTGAAAAACTCAGTGATCCAAGTCTCTTTTATAGATAGTACTGAAACCCAGAAAGGAAAGGAAGCCCAAGGTTAACTATTTACTAGGTAGGTGAATCCTGCATAGCTATAGATACATAGTATAATGTATGTGTTGATAGAAACACACACGTATATACAGAATCATTTAATCTTTCTATCATTCTAGAAGGTAGATGGTTTTATAGATGAATAGATGGCAAAAGCTTGTAAGCTGATACGGTTGGACTCACCTATGCTCCTTCTGGTGGCAAATCTACATTCTTTCCACTCTAGGTTCATTCTGCCGCCTGGTTGCCTTGTCCAAAGCCACACACAGGCAAGGGCAGGACTGAAGCCCAGACCATCTGCCTCTTAGTCCAGGGCTGTTCTCTCAGCCCACCTGTTCTCTTTAATCAGTAAAATAATACGTGCTAAAAAGTAACTAGAATATTGAGTAAACACTCAATTAGAAAAAGAAAGATGTCTTAGCTCTGTTGACCTTGAGCAGGGTTAATGTTTTTAGTTCCTTATATTTTAGCAACTAATTGGTCATGGAAAAGGTTGGAAGGAAAACTGATTCATCACAGTTTTTTTTTTGTGCTAAGTGTTGCTCAGAGCTTGGAAAATTGCATGGAATCTGGCTTCCTTATTTAAAAAATTAATAAGGAATAATTTTTTATTAAAACATGCTTTCTTTATGGCCTGAGTATTGAAATTTGACACTGAATATGTATTCACTACTTGTATGTCTCATAAATTTGAAATACACATAATATGTAATTATTGACATTCTTCTCATGTTTAAAACAAAAACCATAGACACACTGACTGAGGCACTGAACCAGAGTTCCAGTATGATGCACATAAAGTCCGTGTGCGTTTTGTTTACTTATGCTGAGATCTGCCAAATGACAGCCTTATTATGCAGATTCTTAGAATAACGGGCCATTGATATCTTAGTAGATTTTTACATTTAGCTGCTGACTCTCTGGTTTTCTTTTTTTAACTGGCCCATGTAGGAAAAGGAGACCTTCAGGATGAGTTTTTGTTCTTCCTGTTGGCTCTTACAGCATTTTTCATATTTATCCTTTTAACTCCTCTATGCTCCGCATGTTGTCTTCCTTGAGGACAAGGACTTCTTTTTCATCCTGTGGGTTCCTTTTCTTATCCCCTCCCTTTTCCTCCCTAGTGCCTGACATCATGCCTGGCACACAAGTCCTTAGTTAGGAGGAGTGATGGTGACAGGGAAGGAGGGAGATGCCATAAGTCAGATGAAAAGGGCGAAACTCTAGAATCAGGATTTCTTCTTCCTTTGATGTAGCCAGAGTATTGAGTATATGGAGTCCATTAGATGTTTTTTCTTCAGTGCTCCTTTCTAATAAAGATAAACAGTTTTTATTCTTACCTTTGTTACAGAAAACTTAACAAAATTCTGTCAAATCTAGCAAGTATTTAATGAGTGGCAAGCACCTTTTTAGGACTAGGGATATAGAGAGGAACAGAACATTATCCTTGTTCAAGGACCTCTCAGTGCAATAGAGAAGACGAGCATGTCCACAGTTACATTGCCCTGCAGTAGGATAAGGAGATCAAGAAAACATGTATATTTGGCAGTGATGGTTACCACATGGGAAGGAGTCATTGATTTTATCTGCAAAAAGCCATCAGCAACAGGTACCTGGGAGAGGTGTTGTCGGAGCTGGGATTTGAAAAGTGCACAAGAGTTTTCCAGCCAGACGCTGGGGTGGGGGTGGAACAGGCGTTGAACCGGTGCAGGGACCACATGAACGGAGGAGTAGCATATGGGTAGGAGGGTCATTGGGGGTGACTCTACAGATAGTCAGGAATTACTTGAGTATAAAACTAAAGGGAAGTGGTGGCAAAGAATGAAGATAAAGAGGTAGACTGGGGTCGAATCAGAAAAACAACAGATGTCACATGATTAAAATTTCAATACTATCCCATGGATAATGAGGGGGCTGATGAATAGTTTTAAGTAGGGAGAGGGCATTTTCAGCTGTGTATTTTACAAAAATTCAGCTTGCTGGGAGTGTTTGGGATATACTGGAGAAGGCAGAGTCCAGGTAAGAGGCAATGGGTCAAATCAAATGCAAACAGGAGCTGAAACTCAAATTGTGGCATGGTAGGAATAGGAGACTGAAAGAAAAATTTAAGCAGTTGTTTTAGGGGATAAGGTGTCAGGCAGAGAGGCAGTAACTCAACTAATATAGGCAAGATAAAGAAATGTCTATGACTTTGTTTTCCTGCTTCTGCTTCAGCTAGCACGTACCAAGCATACTCGTGACTTTCTTTGATGTTCATCACCTTGTAACAGTGACTGTACTTTCACATATACTTCTAAGTTCAATTTTCCCTATTTCCCTGGGAGTTAGGTAATTACAAAGGAGCCATATATTCTTTTTTTTTTTTTTTTTGAGATGGAGTTTCGATCTTGTTAGCCAGGCTGGACTGCAATGGCGTGATCTCGGCTCATTGCAACCTCCGCCTCCTGGGTTCAGGCAATTCTCCTGCCTCAGCCTCCTGAGTAGCTGAGATTACAGGCATGCGCCACCGTGCCCAGCTAATTTTTGTATTTTTAGTAAAGACGGAGGAGTCCTATATTCTATAGGGCCCAAATTCTCAGGGATTTGCTCATGGTCAAAATTGTACCCACATATCCTTTAGGGAATCTTCTAGGTTGAAGACCAGCATACTGTTTCTCAGTAAATCCAATAGAGTCATTCCCCACACCCCCTTAGAACAGATTGCTGTTTATGCATTTTAGCATAGGATTAGATCAGTGATTTGGATTTTGGACACACTTTAATTAAAATGCTGATCTTTAAGCATTAAAATTGTTTGGACCCCAGTGAAATGTCACAGTAGGCAAAGCCTGGAGAATGAAGGAACAGAGACTAACTAGGTGGAGGTGGAGGAGCCACCGGTTCATATTTCTAATTTCTTAGTTTCAGCATGTTTGGAGCATAAGATTGTTAGGCTTCTGGACTAACTGTATGATTTCTCTAGCGTACATCCCTTCCTTTTCATCATTGATATCATGTAAGTTAAACATACCTTCGATATGAAGATTGCATATCTTTTTTTTTTTTTTGAGACAGAATCTTGCTCTTTCGCCAGGCACCAGGCTGGAGGGCAGTGGCACGCTCTTGGCTCACTATAACCTCCACCACCTGGCTTTAAGCAATTCTCTTGCCTCAGCCTCCTGAGTAGCTGGGACTACAGGTGTGCACCACCAAACCCAGCTAATTTTTGTATTTTAGTAGACTGGGTTTCACTAGGTTGGCCAGGATAGTCTCGATCTCTTGACCTCGTGATCTGCCCGCCTCGCCCTCGCAAAGTGCTGGAATTACAGATGTGAGCCACCGTGCCCGGCCTGCAGATATTCTTTTTATGCCAAGAGCAAGACACATGTAATTGATAGATCCAGTACTCACTGTGTCTCAGGTCTGTGATCCCAATTAAATACACTCAGCTGTTTGAGTTCCCCATTGTTAATGTTAGAAGAAGGAAATTGGAATGTATATTTTACCAAGAGGGTATGTGAAACTATATTTGCTTTTTTCCTTATAATTTGATTCTACCCAATGAATATAATGTGTAGAAAAAATATTCATTGAGGGAAGTACATTTAGTTGAGTTTAGGTTAATCAATATCCAGTGAAAATAAATAGTTGGCTGGCTGTTTTAAGCTAAATAAACAGCATGGTTTGGCTGTACTGCATATCGGTGAGTTCAGGAGTATATTTAGTCAGCTGTCCTAGATAATGATTTTATGCTAATAAAATCATCAAGATATGGATTTGTAAATCATACTAAACTGGCAGCAGTGCTACTGGGCATAAAATGAAATTCTTTTCTTAAAAAATTAATTTCCTGAGTATCTCTAACCAGTAACCAGGATTGTTTTCTACCTAGGATGTCTTTTCTTGTTGAGTAGTTCTACTTAGGAGAAAAATTACAGATCAGGGTTTTTTTAGCATGACGTTTAAGCAAAGAATTCAACACTTTGATCCAGCTGTGCTATTCTGTTGCCCTTTTTCATCTGAGAGGTTTTTATGACTGAAAAGCATTATTTAGAGCAATGATCGCCAAATCACTTTCTTCACACCTTTTTTGAGGAATACAGTACAACTCATTAATGTATGGAAGAAAAGATTTGAACTTCAACTTACATATATTTTCTAGTAGTACTTTAAAAGGTCAGTATATGCACGCTTGTAATAATCTGCATATGTAGAGTACTACTACATGATTGTAATTTAGACATAAACACACATAGAATAGTTGTACCTTTTTAAGAAAGGATGTCTTCTGAAAAATGTTTGAAACTACTGATCTCTAGAGCTCTCTTTCTGGATCAGTGATTAGATTATTATGGAACCTTGTTTTAAACCCATGGATTCCGGGGGCTGCTCCCAGAATATTTTAGTTAAATAGATTGGTCCAGAACAGTGATTACCAAACATTACAGTATATCAGAGTCACCTGGAGAGTTGTTGCAGCTCTGGCTGCCGGTGCCCACCCCCAGGGTTCTGACTCAGTAGATCTGGGATGAGGTCTGAGAATTTGCATTTCTGAGTTCCCAGGTAATGGTAGCTTGTCCAGGGACCCACTTGGAGAATCACTCCTCTAATTTGGGACTTAGGACATGAGTGACTTCAGAGATCAGGACATAAATATTGTTTAGTTTGATCATCTTGTCCCTGAGATGTTTCTGGCAGCTGTTTGATCATTTTGTTTTCATTTGTTACTCCTCTATGATAGAGGCAGACAACCATTTTTTACACTCTCTCGTTTTCACTATTGTGGTATAGAGGATAAGAGCACCAGTATTACATTCAGATAGATTCACATTTACGCAGGGAATTCATGCAAGTGGTTTAATTAAATCCAATAGCAGCTCTATGAGGTGTTTATTTGTATGTGGAAAAATAGAGATAGTCAAGTTCCTAATAATTTGGCTGCATCTTTACAGTATTCAGGAGTAGAAATAATACCATTGCCTATTGAAGAAAATTTTACTAACAGTAAGAAAAATACATCTTAGTTTGTTGCAGCTCAGCCTTTTAAAAAATTAGGAATCCAAGGCTTGATATGAAATGAAGATGGGGTAAGTGTAATAAATCATAGAAACTTCTAGAACAAGACAACTAATTTCCTTTGTATCATATAAAATATATTCATTGGCAAATAGCACTTCTTATAATAGAACATAGCATTAGCCATTTAAGTGCCTGTGCAATGTGTAAAAACTGCTTGCTAGATTAAATTATGTAGAAGAGCATTTCTATAATGCTTAGTGTCTGATTCACTAAACATCACTGGCGCACTCAAAGTTTAAGAGGCATTATATACTTTTATTGTTTGGCAGGCAATAAAATGTAGAAGTCACTGTGATTTAAAAGAAGAAAGCAGGGCCTCTGCTATGTTGGTATAGTTTTTTTAATACTCCGAAAATAATTATGTCTATTAAATCTCACTTTCTGTTTATCCTTTGCATTGTGTATTTGTTCTACACAGTTTTTAATTTGAAATAAATAGATAAGATAATCTGAGATTTCGTGTAATTTAGGAAAATAGAATATATAACATTAATTCTTTTGGGGGGCACTGTAGCAGTATTTTTTGATCTGCCTTCTCTATAGAAAGACCCATTTCATACTTTATACATTTGATAAATGCTGCTTTAAATGGGGTCATTCTGTATGTGGAACAAATGAGAAAAATGTTCCAGAAAAACTCATCAAGGAGTATTACAGTCTTTTTACAAAATAACTTTAAATGGACTATAATTATAGCAGGAAGAATGATCTAGTGTATGTAAGTCAGTTTAACCTTTTAAAGGCAGAGCAATTCAAAATGTGTGTGTATCCTATAAGTTTATGAAATTAACATTTGATTGTCCTCCATTGGCTTCTTAGAAACAGCGCTTTTAAGAGCTTATTTGCAATGCAAATCACCGAATAATTCGTATATAAGCGCCATAAATTGTTGTTTACTGACTTTCTAGAGCTTGGTGAAAATGTGTGAGAACTTTGAGTACAGACCTTGTTTGAATTGCTAGTCCTGCACTGAAGCTCCTGTGACTTTGGGGAGATTATTTGACCCTTCTAAACTGCCATTTGTAAAAATAAGAATGTATTGATCAGGATCCAATCAGGAGAGAAAAACGACATAGTAATTTAAACAGGGAACATTTATTTTAAATACTAAGTCACTGTAATAGGGTATTAGAATACAAGAGATAGTACAAACTTAGGAAAGCTGAAGATAAAAGGAATAGTGGATGTATGGAGCAGATGTTAGCCCCAGGGAGAGACAGACCTCCAAGGAGGAGACTCTTCCATTGCTGAGATCCAGGGCAAGCCTGTGGCTCAGTGGCTGGCAGCGGAGTTACTATGGGGCTATACTCACAGGATTCAGAGGCAGTGTGCCCTCTGGTTGAATGTGAAAGCTGTTCATAGGGGATGTTCTGCTAAAGGCACTTGCTACAAAACCACTGGGGCACTGTGCAGCCGAAAGCTGCTGCTGCGGGAGGAGCCAGGCTGGAGGGCAGCCTTGCAATGTGTGCTGAGGGGCCTGCCAGGTATCTCAGGGAGGCCCCCCTTCCTCCTGCAGGATCTCTCCTGTACCCTCTACTGACAAAAGCTTACCTTCTTGCACAGTGGGATAGAAAACATAGTTAAACTGTCTGGATACATTTTTTAAATGAAAATTGGATTTTAGAGCTAAGAGGTATAATACATTGATAACTGGTACAAGGAATATAGATGCTTGGCTTTAGAAGTTTTTAAAATTAAAATTAGTAATATATGGGGCCGGGCGCGGTGGCTCAAGCCTGTAATCCCAGCACTTTGGGAGGCCGAGGCAAGTGGATCACGAGGTCAAGAGATCGAGACCATCCTGGTCAACATGGTGAAACCCCGTCTCTACTAGAAATACAAAAAATTAGCTGGGCATGGTGGCGCGTGCCTGTAATCCCAGCTACTCAGGAGGCTGAGGCAGGAGAATTGCCTGAATCCGGGAGGCGGAGGTTGCGGTGAGCCAAGATCGCGCCATTGCACTCCAGCCTGGGTAACAAGAGCGAAACTCCGTCTCAAAAAAAAAAATTAGTAATATATGTGTATATTTGCATGTTTTTTGTTTTGTAACATGTTAATTGAATCAGACATATTGAGATAAAAGTCTTACACTGGTTATGAGGAGTAAATGACATGCCTTAGGCAGAATCCGACTGGCACATGATCTGTGTTCACGAAATGGTAGCTGTTGATAACAGAGAACTTTGTAACTCACAGGTTGCCATTAGACTGCGTGGTAGTGCTCACACAGAGTAGTATTGATGGATAACTTCAGGCTAAATAAACAGTCCTGGGTGATGGCTCTTACCCTAAAACATTAAGAATACAGGTAGCAATCTTGAAGGATCTTGAAATCAACTTAGTGGATCTAGAACCTCCTTTTAGAACAGAATGATAAATATTTGTATATCTCAGTAGAGATAAATGTGGTTTGTGAAGTGTACAAATGATTTACACTGTACTGGGTCAAGATGTCATGACTATGAGTCACAATAAAACAACAATTTTTAATATACTGCTCTAACTGGTGGACTCTAATTCTTGTCCATTTGTTTTCCCTTGTTTTGTCTCCAGACCTGAAGCTTCACTACGATGTAGAATGGTCACATAAGGTTTCCTTTGGGGTGAAAATGGGCCATTTTCTTTATAGCTTATGCCTTAATGATTTCATATTACTCTTGGATCAACTGAATCTTCCTCAGCTGTTCCGAAGAAAGAAAAAAAAAAGATGAATATCCTCTATTATGCAAGTGACAATATTTTATTTTCATAAATCAAGAATGACCTTTATGGACAACTAGCCTTGCTATCTAATAATTGCCAGGAAAAAAAAGTTCAATGTTTGTAGATCGGAAGCCATAATTTGTGGAGACTCTATTAACATTTAACTTGCTTATAGTTTTCAACCACACTAGAAAAATGAACAAGTTTATTGATTTAGTCATATTTTGCAGCTGATTCATCCTGGGATGTGCCATGACAGGGCTAGATGGTTTGTGGAGGAAGGTTGAGATTGTTTTCATTGTTCAGATGTATATTATGTTTCTTTTTGAAATTTCCCGCAAAATAATTACAGGCACATTTTGCATAGAAATTTGGGGGATTCATTACCCATCCTTTTAAAAAACCTTTATTGGGTTTTTATTATCATGTGTCCTGCTCTAAGAAATACCAAGGTGACTAAGATACAGTTATAATCAGTATTGCTTTTGAGCAGATTACTACTCTGCCTATGGACTTTTCTGTTCTGAAACTCTATGATTTTCAGGAAGAATATCGGGCCCAACTCCATTTCTTCTGATTTCTAAAACGTGTAGGATCTGCACATGGTGGCTTGCTCATGCCTTAATACCAGCCCTTTGGGAGGCTGAGGTGAGAGGATTACTTGAACTCAGGAGTTCAAAACCAGCAACATAGAGTGATATTGTCTCTCTAAAGGAAAAAAAATTAGGCAAGGTGGCAATTCCTTCTTCCTAGGGTTCTGGGAAAGTAGACAGTTCTCTCTGACATTAGAGTTAGGGTAGTTGTGTCTTTTCTGGGTCTCCAGTTTGGGAGATACTATCCTGTGGTGTTAGGAATATGAGCCCCTTAAGACTGGATGCCTGGGTTCGAATATCTGCTTCATGACTCTCCAGCTTTGAGACCTTGGGCACTCTGTGTAACCTTCTATGCCTTGGTTTCTGTATCTGTAAAATGAGAATCATAGTATCTACCTCATAGAGTTGGTGTGAGGAAAAACAAGTCCTGGGTAAAAACAAGTCCCTTTTATCAGTTTTAGTATTAATATATTATTTTACAGATACTGTAAATTGTGTAATCAGTCATAATTTCTTCTTTGCACTAGCAACTCCAAAACTCAAAGTGAAATCTGTGGATAAAATCTGGTACATGAACTTAATGACTTTTTTCTTTTTTGTGAAGGGTGGGTGGAGGCCTTGCCATATTTCTAGTGCCCTTGTTTTTTTGGCGGAGGGTGGGTGGAGTCCTAGTCATATTTGTAGTGCCGTTTTCTTTGCTCTACTTGCCTTGCCTCTTATAATTTTAACAGTTTCATCAATTTAATTTTTAGGTTATTGTGTTGAATTGTATGTCTTGGAACAGGTCCTGTAGTATAGGAATCATCATTGTTATCTGTTACCTGAGTTACCTGAGTATTTGCCATCCACTGACACTTCATTTTTGTATAGTAACTTGTTCTTCATCCAGAACATGTGTGTTGTATTCAAAGTTGCTAAGGAAAGGCCTTTCCCAAGGTATGATGGAGACATGCATGTACACAAGTGTGTGTGTGTGTGTGTGTGCACATGTGTGTGAGAGAGAGAGAATGAGTGATGCAGACCACCACCCCACCCAGCTTGTATCAACTTTCTTCCATCTTGTATATAACTTTGGTTTAGTCCTGATTCACCTCTACGAAGCAGAAATAATTTACTTCGGTTTGACAGAGGAATATAGTACAGCCATGAGCTGCTGGGAGCCAGTGCAGGTGTGACATTTCTGGAGAAAACTTGGGGGAGTCTGTGGCTGACATTACTCCTGTAGATGATGGTGAAATATGTCTTTGTTATTCAGAAAATCAAGAAGACTGTATTTTTAGAAATGCTTCTTTTTACTGTGTTTCAGGGGACTTTGCCTCCTTATCATATTTTTTCCATTGTCCCCCAGAGTATTTACTTGAAGAACCTCACTAACTGCCTGTCTTTGGCACTTACATGTTTAATAGAGGCACCCACAAGGTATTACCTCTATGAGTGCTCATAACTCTTCATCTTCTCATGAAGTGTACTTTAAAGTTTTCAATTACATATTCCAAATAGCTGCAATGAAATGAACTCCTGAGAGTGCTGCTTGTTGTAAGGGTTTAAGAACTGATTTTAACTGGTGCTGGGTGAACATACCTGACTTTGTTACACTGACTTTACATTTGCTGGCTAATTTAACCATCAAAAATACCACATGAGGCACATGTTATCTCTATTTTGTAAATAAAGAAACTAGACGTGTGAGACTAAGTGATTTCTCTAAAATCACCAAGCTAACAGTGGAAGAATTGGGATATGCTGGTGTTTGACTCAGAACTTATACACTTTGTTACTACCCAAAACTGCTCTGAAAACCGAAAACTTACTTGTTCTTTCTTTACTTGGTTATTTTAATTCTGATGTCATTTACTTTAATCTTACTTATTTTAGCTTAATGAACCATCTTTGCTATTTTGGGGGGTCCCATATCTATTGAACGAAGGCTGGGGGTGGATCTGAAAATTGGTGTGCAGGGAAATATATCCTCATTGGGCAATATGAAATTCATATAGTTGATCCCATTTTCCAGTAGCTCAATAATCCTTCATGAGTCCAGAAAGAACCATATCATACTTAATTTGTTTCATTTCAAGTGATAAGAACAGCTTTGTGTAATGGGAAAATTATAACCTTTCACCAGTGTTGTATTAGTCTTCTGGGTGTGCTCGCAGCCACACGTGCATGCTTTTGTTTTATGTATGGTTCTATTTTAGTGCAACAGTAGTTTTGCAAACCAGGTCTGTAGCCAGCCTTAAGTTGTTTTGCGGATGCTTATCACTGTTTCTCACTGTTTAAGATCACACTGTAGGACTTTCGTCTGAGTGCTATTTGTTTCCACTGGGGGATCTTCTCTGACAAAATTGAGGATTTCATTCTTTTTGAATATTATTAGTGCTGCTGCTATTTGGGCTGATTGCTGCAATACTGAAGCTGTTTTTTACATCAAAATTAGGGTTTTCAACCAAGGGAAAATATTTCTCATAAATGTTTGCAGTCTTCTAATATTTCATACCCCAAATTAGAAAGTATTATGCATTTTAAACAAATCTATTTTGTTTCTGGACCTGTTAAAACTCAGTAAGAGGGCAGTATAAATGACCAGTTGTTATCAAGTGAAATATTGAATTAATGCTGTATCTTTGGTTGAAACAAGTCATTGTTAAAAGTGTTAGAGAAGACAGTGTCTAGGGCCACTAATTTCACCATCAGGTCTGGAGCTAACAACTAAGACAAAGGTAGAAAGCTGGGACAGACAGTCTGAGGTTCCTTGATGCTATCCTGTTTAACATAATTTATCAGAGACTTGGAGGCAGATGTAGAAAGCATGCTCATAGGACTTGCAGACAACACAAAACTAGGTAAGATGGCTATTACCAAAATTGAATGACAATGTCAGTTGTAGGCTGGAGTGATGCACTAAAAGCACAAGATGAAATTAAGTATAAATGGAGAGTCCTAGTTTGAATTCAGAAAACCGATTACCTTGTTACAAAAGTAGAAAGATGACTTGATGGCAGTGGTGTGAAAAAGCCGTATGGGATTTCAGGCTCACAGAGGCTGAGAATGGACCAGCACCCTGTCTGTACTGTTGAGAACAGAATGGGGTCAAGGGCAGTAGCCCATTGAATTCTGAATAGCTGCCAGGATGGTTGAAGGGTCTGTAAACCTTCTAGTAGCAGGAATTACTGCCTGTTGCCTGGAGTAGTGAAGACTTAGAACATGACAGCTCTTTTCAAATAATGGGCTTTCCTGTGCAAAAGCTAAGGTGTTTTTTTTTTTTTTTTTTTTTTTTTTTTTAAACTATTTCTTCACAGGATAGAGCAAAGATAAATGGGTATACATTTCAAGAAGCAGAGTTTGGGCCTTTTTAAGAGGGAATGTTCTACATAGTCAGGATGCTTTACAAAATTTTGAGTGCCTCATCTGTTCAGAGGCTGGCCGGCTGGTGGGCTGGGAAATTGAACAATTGACCTAAGCATTTGGATAGAAGTTGGACAAGATGACCTGTAACATCTGTTTTCACTCTGAGGTTGTACAATGGGGCTGTTTTACTTATCTTCTTGCCAACAAGACACAGATTGTGGACATAATGTAAAAACAGTCTTGAATTCATGTTTTCTTGACCAGAACACTTAAATGTTATTGCTGGCAAACAGTTATAATTTTTTGAATTAATATGATTAATAGCATTATATGATGGATATTAGAATTTTCATAATTAAGATTAATTTAATCACTTTTCCCATGTGAAACATGGAGGAAAGATCTGATACTATAAAAAGTAACAGGAGGCATTTAAGAGGATATGGGATGAGACAAAAGCATCAACATACTGAATGCTATTGATGCTGAAACAGCTGAATTGCTATGTATATGATGCATTTTCTATTATTCTTTGTTTCTTTATTTAAGTAGTTTCATTTCTAGTACCAGAATTAAGCAGATGTTACCACATGCCTAGTCTTGAGTTTATTTTTGCCTTTAAAACTTGTGTGGACTGTAAGTGAATTTATCATCTCTTTTAATTTTGAGACCTCAAATTTTCAAAGTATTAAATAAAACCTATTTCTTTGTTAGATTTAGAATAATTCTTTGGATAATATTTTTCAAGCTGTGTCCATGGCTTATACTGCTCTACTATTGTGCCATGATTGTGGTGAAAGCATTTCTTTTTTCATTTTTTGGATAAATTATAAATACTTTTCCTTCATTGAAAACACGTTGAACATTTAAGTTAGTTACCTTGACATTTTGAATGCAAGAGCAGTTTTACAAATTCCTATAACTCTGGAAAATACAAATTTTAAATTTGCTTAAGTCTCACTCTGTCATCTAGGCTGGAGTGCGATGGAATGATCTCAGCTCATTGCAACTTTCGCCTCCCAGATTCAAGTGATTCTCCCACCTCAGCCTGCTGAGTAGCTGGGTTTAGAGGCACCTGCCATCATGGCTGGCTAATTTTTGTATTTTTGTAGAGATGGGGTTTTACCATGTTGGCCAGGCTGGTCTAGAACTCCTGACATCAGGTGACCCACCCACCTTGGCCTCCCAAAATGTTGAGATTGCAGGCATAAGCCACCATGTCTGGCCAGGTGTTACCTTCAGTTGGCTTCTACCAACATTAGATTGCTTTTGAAGAACTGCGTAATACGGTGGTGTGGGTGAGGCATGGTTAATGCACACCAGCACTTGGCAAGGATTCAGTAAGTGTTGGATGCACAGCTCCTGAGAGGAAAGACCTAATCAGATTTAGTTTGGCATCAATTCTAATGCTTCCTGCAATCATCATAGCTTATCCCAGAGGTCTGGTTGGTATTTACATTATTTTCTATTCTTTAACATTTTAGGTGGCTGCCTCTTTGATGAGCCATATAGCACATGTGGATATAGTCAAGCTGAAGATGATGACTTCAACTGGGAGCAAGTGAACACTTTGATCAAACCAACTTCTGATCCATGGATGCCATCAGGTTTGCTTTTAGTTTTAAGTTTTGTTTTAAAATAAAGAGGAACACAAGAGTCTTAATCATAGTATGTGTTCATCGGATATTGGTTAAACAAATGAAGGTGTTGGTCTTTGGATGTGGCAGTCAAAATAGGATTAGCTAGTGAGAGTGGTGCAATTAAGAGGACAGGTTATAGGAGTTTTATCTCTCTCCCCCTTAAAGTTTGAATTATATTTCTTTTATTTGCAAGTATACCTTAGCTAGATTAGTGGGAATTACCTAGTTGATCTTTTCCCAAGCAGCAGATATAAGAAAAAGATTGTGATCTCTTCTGGTAAATGTGTCTAAGGGATAGAACTCTAGTTGGGGAATCCAAATAACAGTCTCCATCCATCACAGATAGGAGACCTTGGTGGCAACTTTTCTCAGCCTTAGGGGCTCACTTGGCACCTGGGAGATCTAGGGGGAATCCCCAGTGATCTTGAAAGTGTTCTGAAGATAAAATGGCAATACATAAATATGGGTATTCTTTGTACTGAAGAAATGCTTAGTGATTTTCTGATGGGTGTAAGATGTGTTCCACTGAACATCATAAAGAATTCTACTTCTTACTGGGATCAAAAGTAGGAAGATGGTGACTGGTGAATGCTAATCAGCTTAGAGCTTGATTATTGCAGTGGACCCCTTTTCAGGCTATGACATTGGACATCCCTTTAAGGACTTTAGATGTGCAGATCTGATGATGAGTTTGCTCTATTCAGGATTCAAACTGTGAAATGTGTTGTTCTGATTTAGATTTCAGATACAACACAATTCTTATACTTTTTAATAAACACCAAGTTTTTCATTAATGCTCCTAAGTGTAGGAATAACTACATTAGTAAGTAATCTTATAAAGGCAGTTTTTAAACGTGAAGTAGAGTTTAATTTTCTCACTAAGCTTCGACACTATGATGCCCACTGTGTTTCTGCCCTCTCCTTCCCACATTTAACTTCTTATAACTTCCAAGAAGGGAGCATCCATTGAGCTGTTTATCACTATGACTTCACTGGACTTCAAAACTTTTCTAGCTGTTGGTTATTTCCTTGCAGCTACAGCTCACACTCTTCTTTTCTGTCTCTCCTTGTATGTGTGTGTGCTGTTGAATATGACTGTTTAAATCAGCTCTAGTTGCTTTTCCAAATTCCAGTTCCTGCTTCTGTTCTTGTCAGTGATAGGGAGAGGGGAAGAGGAAGACACAGCTGTGCTCCTCCTGTGGGGCTGTCATTTCCCAAACAGGTGTCTCCCCCTGACAGCCTTTCGGGTCTTCCCTGCGTTCTCAAGAGGATCCAGCCTGCATCCAGAGGGCTGGGTGGGCTAAGGCCGTGAGAGTGGGGAGGGCCCTTAGCTTTAAGTCCTGGTAGATTGCCCCAGAAGAGTGTACTCACTCTTGCTTTGTCTATTAACTTCTCGTTTGATAAAAAGTTTGAAATATTTAACATTAGGTAGTTAATTTCATTATTGTTGTTCTTAGACTGAAACTTGACTTGAAAAAATTAACTTTTAAAAGGAAGCCCAAGTATTTCAGAATCTTTTCTAGCCCCTCCTGATTGTATTTTTGGCATGAGATAACTCACCTCCCTTGATAAATGAGGCCAAAGAAATAATTTCTTGTCATCATCTTGTCCTTTTCTTTTTTCAGTGGCCCATCTCAGACTAAGCTGTCAAATTTAAAAATACTAAAAGCATAGGTTTCTATCACAGGCCATTAAAAAAATGGTAATAAAGATCAAAGCCAGTTGTATCCTGGCACAGCCAGTTAAGTAATTGAAAGAACAAAGGTGAATGAAAGGGAAGTGATGTTGTACATATATGGCCTTTGAAGGCTCTTCTGACTTCAGAAGAATGACGTGGAGGCATTTATATGTTTTCTTATTATTTATTCTTCTGTTGACTAATAGAATACTTGATAATTACTATTAGGCCTTTGTAGCATAAGATCTCTGAGTGTTATGTCTTGTAACACTTTCGTCAAGTCTGTCTTATTTCTGATAGTTACAGAAGGGGTGTGCTCCACCTTCACTCCCAAACAGATTGCAGCTCATTGTTTGGACTTGAGAGTGGTTTAGGTGTCAGCAGTTGAGTGAGGAAAGGGAAGGACTGGCAGTTTCCCCACCCCGCTGGCTGTGCTTATGTGCATAGCTGCACATGGGACTTCTGAAAACTGTCATTGCTCCATCAGATTAAATATTTTTGCCATAATATAGAACTGAAAATACTGGTATTTCTTTTTTTACTACTCATTAAGCAAATTTTAGTCATTAGAAATTGTTTTTGAGCCCCAGTATATACTAAACCTGGTGGTAATTATTGTAGGAGAGGAAGGATTATAAGAAATGATTCTTACATATTTTTGTAACCTTTTTCCCCAGGTAGATTCTACTGTTGACTAATAGAATACTTGATAATTACAGGTAGATTCTACCTGGGGAAAAAGGTTACAAAAATATGATTAGTGACCAATTTAAAATGATATGTAGTTAAGTGTGCTGTAGACTGAAAGTATTCTAAAGGCATTTTCTCAGGGTAAACCCAATTTGTTGTAAAAGAATGTGGAGATGTGCCCAGCTGACCCATCGACCAAAGTGAGGAGTTACATTCTCAAAGCAATATTGTTAGAAGTGAGGAAACAGCATCTTATAAACATGCATGTACTGTCCTAAAGTCTAGATTTTTAAACTGAGTTTCCAGTATGTATATATAGCCATAAGTGTTAAATGCTACTTAGTTTGAGGAGTTTTTACCTTATTTTTCTTCTCCTTTTCCATTAATGTGTGCAATATGATTTATTCCTTTCAAAAACAGATTCCAAGACTGGCTTTCCCATGCTAAAACAGAAATGAAGCTTAACAATTTCTCAGGGTAAATGGGTGGGAAAAATCAGATAGAACCATAGCTTTTTGAGGGCAAATTTTTTACCTTTATGTAAAATATTATTGGATTTTATTTTTTCATTTGTATGTGTATTTGTCTCATGTATGTAGGGTGGTTCCATAACACTTTAGGCCAAGAGTTGGTGAACTGTCCTGCTAGTCGGATCCAGTTTGCTGCTAGTTTTTGTGTGGCTTGTAAGCTAAGAGTGGTTGTTACATATTTTAATAGTTGAAAAAAAGCAAAAAGGATGAAATTTTGTGATGTGAAATTCAAAATGCAAAGTTCACAAGTAAAGTTTTACTGGCACACAGCCACACTCATTTGTTTAAATAGTGCCCGTGGTTGGTTTCAAGGTACAGTGACAGAGTTTAGTAGTTGCAGCAGAGACTGGGCTACAAAGTCTAAGATATTTATACACTTTGGCCCTTTACAGAAAAATTTTGCTGATGCCTGTCTTAGACCATTTTGGCATCAGTATGTAATTGTTGTTTTGGACCCGTGGTTTATATTGTTGTTGTTTTCTATGTTCATAGAATTATTAATATATAAACATTTTACATTTTCTCTCACTTCCAGAAGTTGAGAAAAGAAGACACGATTTGAAATTTTGTCTTTTGTTTTCTTAAATTTGCTATCTCTTGAAAAGCATTGTGATGTGATTTTCTTTACTTTTTAGTACCTAAATCTTTGTCACATTCATGGAATTCTGATAAGTAAATAATTCATCAAGGGCTGGCTGAGGTGGCTCATGCCTGTCATGCTAGCACTTTGGGAGGCTGAGGTGAGAGGGTTGCTTGAGTCCAGCAGTTTGAGACCACTGTGAACAACATGGGGAGACCCTATCTTTATAAAAGAATAATACCAATTATTTATCAAGATGAATTTAGAAGTTATGGCAATGAGAGACTAACATTTCATTCTAATTTTTTGCTTTTTACTTTTTCTGTGTCTTTTTAAAAGTTAGTGCTTCAGTGTGTAGATTTCTTTTCCTATATCCCTCATGCATGAGGTCATTTTTAACCACATTTAAAAAATTAAAATGCAGTTCGGTATGCAGGCTGGCTTGATAACTACTCTGGAGCAGTGACGTTAGCTCTGGAAATACATATTTAGGGCAAAAAAAATACTGCTATTCAAATTTTTGTATTTCAAGTGAACATTTCTGTTATAGTAAATTAAACTTTTCTGCTAGCTCTGATCCATAACGGTTTCCTTGATGGTGAAACTATGCCAAACCTAGTTTCTCTTTTATCAGTGAGTAAGTGATTCATTTCATATCAGTTGATCTTCTTTAGTAGCAATGGGGAAATTTCTTTTCTTTCTTTTTTTTTTTTTTGAGACAGTCTCCCTTTGTCATCCAGGCTGGAGTGCAATGGCATGATCTCCACTTACTGTAACTTCTGCCTCTGGGGCTCAAGTGGTTCTCCTGCTTCAGCCTCCCAAGGGATTACAGGTGCCTGCCACCATGCCAGGATAATTTTTGTACTTTTAGTAGAAAGTACACTGTGTTGGCCAGGCTCTTTTCAAACTCCTGACCTCAGGTGATCTGCCTGCTTCCGCCTCCCAAAGTGCTGAGATTACAGGCGTGAGCCACCACGCCTGGCACCTCCCCCCTCCCCCCTTTTTTTTTTTGAGGTGGAGTTTCACTTTTTCACCCAGGCTAGAGTGAGATGGTACTATCAGGGATCACTGCAGCCTCTGCACGCCCTCACCTCTGTCTTGCCCTGGTTCAAGGGATTCTCCTACCTCCGCCTCTGCAGTAGCTGGTACTACAGGCACCCACCACCACACCCAAGTAGTTTTTGTATTTTTCATAGAGATGGGGTTTCATCACATTGGCCAGGCTGATCTCGAACTCCTGACCTTAGGTGATCCACCTGCCTCAGCCGACCAGAGTGCTGAGATTACAGGTGTGAGCCAATACGCCTGGCCTGCAATGGGGAAATTTCTTGAACTTTAGCATAAGGATTACTTTGAGCACAAGAATCTTGATTAAATTCCAAATAGTAATCTGGAATATTTTGTTAGTACTGTTATATTCTATCACTTTATATACTGTATCACATTCTATACTTTACATAGATTAAGAAGCATTAAGAAGTGTTTTATGATGTAAAAACACCTAACTAGTTTGACAATGTGGTATTTTGTATATTTGTGCTTCATTGCTCCAGTTCTATACAATTGAAACTTAATAGATTCTACGTACTTAAAAATATAACCCTGTTTTATAAACTAAATTAAATAATAAAATTCTTTTACAATATTAAAAATGTAAAAATATCTTATAACCATAGCTGTTTGATACTCATGACATCTACTTATTTATACTCTATGTTGTCTCCTTAAGTTTGCTTACCTCTAAAAAGGCTGTAATTAAGTGAAACTGAATAACAGTGTTGGGAAAACGTAACTCTTTTAGTATTTTTCCAGGTAGTATTGCATGGGAGTACATAAAGCTCATTTAGCAATCCATGTCTGAGTTTTACCTATGGAGAATTGCGAATGCTGCTGTTGCTGCTAATTTTCATGGAGATATTGTGACTAAGAATTGAATCATGCTGTGTGTGCCCATTTGAAAGACAGAGAGGGAAGTACCAGGATGGGGCAGCAGTGTGCACTCTGTGTGATGACCCAGAAAATAGAAAAATGACTACATATATTGTTTAGAGTAAGTTTCACATTTGGGAAGGAAGATGGATTGACAGACAAAGTAATTGAAATTTTCTCTTTGGATGCATTTATCAGGCATATTTTCCTTGTGCTAGGGAAGACTTCCCTATTTATTCACACTTGGGGGCTCATTCAGGGCTTAGAGAGTAATGAAGAGAAGATGATGGTGGGCTTGAAAAGACTTTTCCCCTCTTAAATTTCAGTGTGTCTCCAGTAAGAAATGTTTTTGGCATAGAATATTCAGACATTGTCTAATTATCCTATTCATTCTTTCAAATCAGTCAACATTCAACAAATGTTTATTAAACACCTGCTATGTGCTATGTATTGTTTTAGATGCCTGAGATTTTTCACCAAGTGAAACAAATAAAGATTCTTTTCTTAGCCTACCTTATATCCGTAGACTGATAAGATCATTCTTGGTTGGGCTTACAATTATATGCTAGAAAACCACATTTTCCCATATTTATTAATAACTTTCTAGTGATAAGTATTTAAAAGGTAATCCAAAATATAGTTCATCAGACGTAGCACATGAAAGCATCAAATCTAGCTTTCTTCTTTAAAAAAAAAAAAAAAAAAAGAGTTAAAAAGTCTAAATCTTAGGCAAGTGGCAGCACAGTATTGTCAGATCAGTCTGCCTTAGAAAAAAAAGTAATCCTGTACATATAAATGACACTAAGCAGTTGACAACATTTATCCAGATATCCAGGGGAGAATGACAGCCTTCAGGTTTGCCCTTTGGGGTACCCTTGCATATTCTTCTCACTTGAGAACATGCATCTCTGAAGGGGCTAGTCTTTCATTTCAGGTGCATGCATTTGGATCTTTTTGAAATGAACCTGCAGGCTATTGGCCATGGGTCTACATGCCCTGCCCAGGTCAGCTGCTGGTTCTACCAACGTGTAGCTGTTGACCTTCACCAAGTTCCGCAGCTCTCACTTTTAGTCCTCTCATCTGTAAAATATTAATTAGTAATAGCTGTTCATGGAATGACTACCATGGGACTGGCTGTCTGTGCTAGAGCTGTGGCAATAGTTTCTAGCTTCTTGATGACTTAATCCCATGGAGCAGGCAGGCAGTCTATATATAGGTAAGTGGAGAAAATAGACTGTCAGGGTGGGAAGTGCCAAGAGTACTGAAGAGGAATCAGGATAAGGGCTTAGAGAGCAATGGGCATGGCAGACAGGGACACTTTTTCTGAGGATGAATCTTTGAGTAAAGACTTGAATCCTGTCAAGGTCAAGAGGTTGTGGAGGCTGAGTGATCCAGTGTAGGTAAGGGCATGGGTATGCTTTGGTGGAGGAAGGGGTGGGAGCCAGACCACATAGGATGCTAAAAACCATGGGAAGACGTTTAAAACCTGCTCCAAAGCGTTATTGACCCGGTGAGACCCAATAACACACACCAGGAGCTTAGCCTCTAACCCAGCCCAGCACAATATTCAACAGATTTATCCCCTTTATTAGCATTATTAAATAATTTAGAGGCAATGTGGTATGAATTCATCTCTTAGCTTAATTTTGACTCAGTGAAATTGGGCAGCTTTTGCTAAATTCTTATTTTCTCTTCTGAATGACAGCAGGTAAGAAATAGAAGATATAAACCTTCACCTAGTTTTTGATTGGATTAAAACACTGAAAGCTGAAAGAAGTCTATTAAAATACTAACAATATTTTTAAAAATGTAATCAGTATATTTGTTTCAAAACCCTATTAATATCCCAAGTGAAATTTTCATATATTTAGATGCAGCAGTGCCTATTTTTTAAGAGCCAAGGTTGTTTTTAATTTGTAAAAAATTAATATTAAATTTGCATACAATAAAATACACTGATTTTTTTCCTCTTCTCCTTTTATTGTAGGTTCAGGGGGTACATGTGCAGGTTTGTTAAATGGGTAAATTTCGTGCTGCTGAGGCTTAGTATACAAATGATCCCATTACGCACAGTGGTGAGCGTAGCCCCCATAGGTAGCCTTCCAGCCCACACCCCATCCCACCATCCCATGAAAGCAGTCCCCATTGTCTGTCGTTCCCATGTTTGTGTCTGTCCAACAGTATTTTTTAGCTGGATAGTAGGATTTTAGGTTATTGTCCCATCATTTCTATCTGACACATTTCCTTTATAATCAAGTCTAATTTTATAATAAAAATTAACACTTAAAATGTTTGGGAGGTAGGCATTGAATTTGGCATTTTTTAGCTGATTCTGAATAATTCCAGTGGCTGAACCCAAGAAACAAAAACTGTGTTACTCTCCTTCCTTGAATATCTCATTCAGGTGTCCACACTGAGGCTCCCATCTGACATCTAGCTGTAATATAATCACTAGTGAGCATTTGTCATCCCTAGGTCTTACTCAGACCACCTTGGTGAGGCTTAGAATGAGTTCACAGTCAGCTGTTATATGGCGAATGATGAGACAAAACAAAAGAAATTGGACTGGAGTTGTAGTCTTTCAGTAGTTTCAAAATTACAAAATTAAAAAAAATACCTTTAGATGATTATGAAAAAACAAACCATTTCAGGTCAGTGACCGATGGGGGGCACTTAGTGAAATGCCACAGGCTCTGTGTAGCCTCATTTCCACATGCATGGACACCGAGTGCCCCATCGGTGGCCCTTTGTGGGTTGTAACGGGTGTGTTAGGGAGGGCTCTTCCTGTGAGGGAGATGCTGGGTGATGGAACCAAAGGCGAGGATCCGTTTCATGTTAATTAGGAAGGAAGGAAGGATTTTAGTTGAATTACACATCTGATTTGGTGTTTCCTCCTTTTAAAAAATGTAGTAGAATGTTCACAGCAGCAAATTTACTACTTGAACCATTAAGTGTACAGATCAGTGCATTATAAATGCATTCACATTGTACAACCTTCACCATCATTCTTCTCCAGAACGTCTGTGTCTTCCCCCAACTGAAACTCTGTATTCATTAAATACTAACTCCTTCTTCCTCTTCCCCCAGCCCTGGCAACCACTGTTCCAGTTTCTGTCTCTATGAATTTGGTCACTCTAGGTAGCTTATGTAAGTGGAGTCACACAGTGCTGTCCTTTTGTGTCTGGCTTATTTCATGCAGCATAATGTTTTCAGTGATTCAGTTTTTCTATACAAAGACTTTCAGAGATTAAAGCAGTCATTCTTTAAAAAATGTTTTGATTTTTAATATCACACTGTTTCAAGGGGGCCAATGTCAGCCACTATATTATGTATGACCACTTATTTCTGTAGTTTATATTTAACATTCAACAAATGTTTTCCTTTAAATTTGTTCCAAATTCCTGTCTTGGCAGATTGGAAGCTTACAAGAAATAAGAAGAGTGGCTAGCTGTGTTTTAAATATTTGCTAAGAAGTATACAAATTAGCCTGTGTTTATAAATACGTGTTTTAATAGTTTTATTTCCTGCTTAAATTTCCCATAAAATTGTACAAGATGACATCATAAGAGTTATGTGAAGCCAAGTAATAGAATAAATAGGCTGATCATGACAGATGTTGCACATCTTTTAGTTAGGATCTGGTGGTGGAAGGGGTGAGAGGTGGGTGAGGTGAGGACTAAGGGAGTTCAGCAATGGGAAGTTTATGCTACCTTTCCTGAAAATATCCACCGAGGCTTCACTCAGCTCTCATGGCCTGTTCCACCTGCCGGGCTCCATAGTGCAAAGGACTCATGCGGGGCAGGGCCGATTTACCGAGACACAGGAGCCCATCTTGGCAATATGAGTCAAGAAAGGGTCAGTGGGTTTTGATGTAATGCTCATGGACATTTTCTTAGTCCCAGAGTCAGAGGGGTTAGTGGGTAGAGATGGGGCTGATTTTTGAAAACATTTTCTCCAAAGACCAAAAAGTCCAAGGCCTGAGGAAGACTTGCTGCTTGGGCTCCGGGTAGCAGAACAGTAGCCTCTCTTTTTATTATTATTATATTTATTTATTTATTTATTGGAATGCAGTCTTGCTGTGTTGCTATGTTGGAGTGCACTGACATGATCATAGCTCACTGCAGCCTCAAACTCCTAGGCTCAAGTGATCCTCCTGCTTGGGCCTCTGGAGTATCTGGGACATGCCACCCAGATACTCCACCAGTATGGCACATGCCACCATGCCTGGCTAATTTTTTAACTTTTTTAATGTGTATGTGTCTAGAGACAGGGTCTTGCTATCTTGCTCAGGCTGATCTTGAACTCCTGGGCTCGAGCAATCCTTCTGCCTTGGCCTCCCAAAGCACTGGAATTACAGGTGGAAGCCACTGTGCCCAGCTCAGTGGCCTCTCTTTACCTGGGGTAGATGTGGAGTCATAGGGGTTTGGAGTGGGCCATCACTATGTTAGCTGGCTCAGCCCACTCGCCAGTGGATGGTGATATTAGAAGATCCCTCACATTGACACCAGGATTGGGAAGGCCTTAGAATTTCTGTGTGGCCTAGGGCATTGCTTCTCTATATTCTCTTTCTGCCTCTGTCAGACCACATAATTATAGTATCCCCCATAAAAAAGTGGCCTTACAGACTTTCCATAGTTCAGGAAGACAAAGAGCCAAATACATTTAAATAAACAATTGTTAGGCCCAGATTGTCCTTTTCACCTTAAGACCAGGAACAAATAGAAATTCCTTCTGACTGTGAAAAGTGATCCTACAATTGAGTCATTCTTGTTATACCTTAACTAAAACAGAGTCAAAAGGCCGGGGAAAAGCACCCTGGACAACACCATTGCTCCAAGTATGTCATTCTCTGCCAGCCCAGCTGCTGAAGCTGCCTGCTGTGACCTGGAACCAGTTTTATCTAATAGTTCCTGAAATACCTGCTGTGACTCCTAAAACTCCTTTTATCCCACTACTTTACCCACCATCGTCACTCACCAATCAGAGTTTACCAGCTTCCCCAAACTTTTCTAATACCAATGAACTTTTCTTTCAAAACCATGTTTCAGCCTTTTATTTTTATTTTTTTGAGACAGAGTCTTGCTCTGTCCCCTAGGCTGGAGTGCAGTGCCTCTATCTCTGCTCACTGCAACCTCTGCCTCCCTGGTTCAAGCAATTCTCCTGCCTTAGTCTCCTGAGTAGCTGGGACTACAGGTGCGTGACACCACCCTCAGCTAACTTTTTGTATTTTTAGTAGAGATGGGGTTTCACCGTGTTAGCCAGAATGTCTCCATCTCCTGACCTCACGATCTGCCCACCTCAGCCTCCCAAAGTGAGTCACTGCGCCTGGCCATGTTTCAGGTTTTTATACAACTTCTAACCTTCTCTATTATTCAGATGTACCAAGACCACCTGGTCTGCATGTATGCCCAAATTGCAGTTCTTTTCTCCTGAATAAAACATTAAATTTAGAGATTTGTCGCTATATTTTTATTTTGACATTGACACTGCTTTTTCAGCCTTGCTGTGTGCAAGTTGCCATTCCGGGTACAAGGATGCAGTGAGACATCAGCCTATATAGTCTTCCAGGCAGTGTAGAAGTGGTGTTGCAGTGAATACTCTGGGGGAAGCTCCATTTGGCTGCTCTGAGCCCAAGGAGGCTGCTACCCAGATGGAGGTCAGTGGGGTGAGGGCAAGGGAAGGCTTCCAGGAGGTGGTGGCACCCAAGAGGGGCAAGAGAAGGTGAGTAATGATGCTGGAACAGTGGAAACGCCAGACAGAAGGACATCCTGTGTAAAGGCAGTGAGGGGTGGGAAGGGAGCACAGGTGTTCACAAGGCTGCCTGGGAATCTGCATGTAGTTCTGGGGACTGCCAAGTACATGGAATGGGACGAGGAAGAGGTCCAGACAAGGCGATGAGCTGGTGAAGGACATGAAGGAAGAGGCTGATTTGAGTGTTGATTTCTGGCAAAGGGAGAAGAAAGGAAAATACTTAACTGAGTATGTGTAGAGGAACATTTAGAATTTCTGATAAGAGTGTATTCAGAAAAGGTGTAATAAATAAATTTGGTTAGCTAAGTGAGTACCAAAAAGGATTTGAATATGTAGGTGAATACCCTTGTTCTCAGGAGATTCATGCTAAAGTGTTAAAAGATACGTGTTAGGATGTGTTTACAGAAAATAAGTGTGTATATGTTTAGAGAGAGAGAGCATGTGTGCAAATATGGTAAGATGTTAATAAGTATTATGTCTAAGGGAAGTATGTATTTATTACTTAATTTTTCTATACTTTTGAAGCTAAGCAAAATTTGCAGTATAAATGTGGGGCAACAAGAGACATTGATTGAGGTATACTGACTTTGTGTCATGCAAACACAATATTTTCCCACTAGTGTGTTTTAGGCAAAATACTATTCTGTCAGATTGCACTGAAAATATTTATTTACAGAGCCCAGGTTGACCCACGTCTTTACTTTCTGAGCACGTCATGATGGTCATTGGTCGTTATTGGAGAGGTTTAGTAGAGCTGATGGATAGAGCTGATGGACCTACATAACACTGATTTGGAGCCACTAACTTAAAGGATATAATTTTAGTACTTTCTAAAATAGGACACATGCTTCTCACTGTGGTTTTATGCCTCAGTGAGTGTCTCAAATATAAAGTTTCTTATCCTATTGGTAGATATTTTGGTAGTTAACTTTGTGGAAAAATGCATAAGAAATTATTAAATTTTATTTTTGGATACATGCTTGCATTCATTTGTATCCTAGCCATAATATGGGACTGAACACAGAAAAAATTATACAGAATTTATTGGCAAACTCCACTAAATGATTGTAGAGATCATTACTTTAAATAAGTTGCCTTTAATGCATAGTTTACTGGTATTTTATTCTAAGAGATTGTAATGAATTATATCTTAAAGAGATATTTAAAAGGTTAAGTGGTCAAAAGAGAAATAAATATAGCTATTTAATTAATTGTCTGCTGGACAATCGTAATGCTCTATCTGGTAGGAGGACAAATTGAAACAACTGATTATGCAGCAGTAGAAAGTGTCTAATTGGATATGTGGGGTAGCATATTAACAGAGTGGTACTTTTATAGAAGGTGTCACTGAAAATTTATTTTTCAAATGACCGGTTCTTAATTGTATACTTTGGGTCCTCTAATATAGGGTTGTTTCTTAATTGTATATTTCCTTGTTTTGTATCTTTTCTTGAAAGAGATATGTTTTGTATTCTGTTATCCATAGAAAATGTAAAATATTGAAATTCTGGTATAAAACCTGGAAGCACAGACTGGGTTTGATCCACTGCCTTTCAAAGTAAGTGTAAATAAATGAGGTTTCTGGTAGTCATCTTTGGAAATTATGAAAACCATCGTATGCCTTCTCATGACATGTCTTTTTTCTCTGTTGAATTGAAGATGCATCCTGTTACACATCTTGTGAAAATGGAATCACCTCCCTAATTTTACTCTATAAACAAAACATCCCTTAGTTTCTGCTGATTGTCCTGGCTTACTGTGGAGTGACAGGCTGCAATTTGCGAGTAGGTCAACCACTGAACTGATGACAAGTGACCTTTCTAACACTGCAGTCAATGCTTGTTATTTGGAAAACAAAATGATACAGTTTGTATTTTTTAGCAGATGGGTCGTTGGGTCAACCCACCACTGACATGTGAATTTGTTACTTGGGCTGGATGAGTCAGTTCAGGCAGAAATGTTAATTTATTTGAATTGATCTGAATCTTGCTCTTATAAAAAGGTGTTGGACATTTTTTGATGGCACAAATTATTACAAATAATTGGTTTTATACATCAGTCAAACAAAGACTTTTTGAGGGCCCACTTTATACAATAGCATTCACAAGCATTCACCATAATTTTCTTTGCACTTGATATTTCTCAATGGTTTTGAGAAAACCCAATTTAAATAAGTGAGCTTGCATGTGTCATATTTAAATAATATCTCTCCACATGTTTCCTGAAATGTGTTTGGTGTTAGACCCCATGAAGAGTCATGAGGATGAATAACTTCTGGAAAAGATGCTGGGAAGCGATGAACTCTCATAAGAGATAGCCCTTGTGGTTGTTAGTATTGTTGAATGATTGCTTCCAGTTTTCACCTTCTAGAAACATGGGAAGATTGGGCATATCTGTCGCCTTTGATTTAGATGTAACTTCATGTGTTTTGGCTGGTGAGCGTGAGTGGAAGTGACATGTGCCACTTTAAGGCAGAAGCTGCTAGAACCAGGATGAGAGTCAAGCTGTTCTCTTCCTTTTGTCCTGCCATGGTGACTATGGAAGCATTGAGACGCTTTTAGCCCAGATGCCTGAATGAGGAAGATGTAGAAACACCTTCTCTTGCCCACCACACATTTACACACACTCAGATGACTGCAGTGGTGGACGCATGCCTGACTGAGGAATAAACTGTGCTGTGTTACGTCACTGAGATTTTTGGGTTGTTGAATGGTTCTCTAAACTCTTTGATCTTAGGACCCCTTTATACTCTCAAAATGTTTTGAAAAATCCACAGAGCTTCTGTTTGAGTTGGTAATATCTACTGATATTTTCTGAATTAGAAATTAAAACTGAGAAGTTTCAAAACACAAGAGTCTGTAAGCATCTCTTCCATTGGGCATTAGAGCAATGGTGTACACCTGTGAGAATTGACAGTGAATTGAGAATAAAGTTGAATAATGTATTTTTATGATCATGAAAATAGTTTTGACCTTGTGGCCTCCCTGAAAGGGTCTTGGGGATTTCAGGGATCTCTGGAAGATACTTTGAAAACAACTGACCTAGGCCATGCTAAGTGATGAGCCTACTTTGATAATTTACAGTTACAGCCTAAGATAAGTTGAGGAGGAAAAGAAAGAAGGGAAAAAGATTTTGGAAACATTGCAAAAGAACATCCCTGAGTGTTATGATTTTCTTTTTTTTTTTTATTTGAGTCAAGACAATATAAATAATTCATTCCTGTTATTGAGAAGTAGTCCCTTTTTATGCTAATAAATACCTATTTTACTAGAGTATCAAATGAAATAATGCACATAAAATTACATTGTATGAAGCCACATAACTGTAAATATTTTATGAGATTATGAAATATTTTGCTCTAGAAAAATATGAAAGTATGAGTAGTATTCATATACTTGGAATTGGGTGTAAGCTTTCTGGATGGTAGAGGGTTGGAGAAAGTGAAATATTTAAACTTATTTATATATGAGTGAGCCGATCTAAGTTCCTTCAGTGGTGCTGCTTCTGGGTATTTTAATGGTGAAACTGTCATATATATTGTAATAATGAAATAATTCCAACCCCTTTTATGAAGTGTATTGTGACAAAATGGTATAAAGATGGCTAAACATGTTTTGAAAGAGTTGAAAATTGTGATAAATGGAAATTATATGTAAATGGATAGCAAATCCCACAGGTGAATTTACCAGTTATGTGCCTATCAATAGCCCGATTATGTAAGGCAACATATTTATTTCCTAAGATACGATTTCTAAATAGAATTTGCTAATATTTGAAAGGCATCATAGATAAACATTTTCTGAGCTTTTAATTAATATAGTCATGGGAAAGGTTACCAAGGGAATCTTATGATCTTTATAAATCTGTCCAGCTATTACAGATAGTTAATATTTAAGCTGAGGGAAGGAGACCTCTCTAGCTTTTTGGTTCTCCTTTTTTTTTCCCCAGTGAATACTTATGAAGTATATATTATGGAATGGCTCTGTTTTTGTATCCTACCAGATAAAGAATATCTTGGGCTGGGTTTAGTGGTTCACACTTGTAATCCCAGCATTTTGGGAAACCAAGGTGGGAGGATTGCTTGAGCCCAGAAGTTCAATACCTGTCTGGACAACATAGCAAGACCCTGCCTCTACAAAAATAAAAATAAAACATTAGCCGGACATGGTGGCACATGGCTGTAGTCCCAGATACTCGGGAGGCTGAGGCAGGGGGATTTCTTGAGCTAGGGAGGTTGAGGCTGCAGTGAGCCATGATTGGGCCACTGCACTCCAGCCGTGGTGACAGAGTGAGACCCTATCTTTAAATGATGATGGTGATGATGATAATAATAATAATTAATGATAATGTTTTGGAGGATATATGTACAAGGTTTCTGAGGTCACAGATTTCTGAAGTTAGCATAGTTGACCAATGCTGTACTTGACAGAAAAATCCAGTATTAGAATAATGCAGTGAATGGAAGAAAAAACAATTAAATTCGTGAAGTGGCATGGAGCTGCTAAGGATTAGTTTCCTCTACTAATTGGCTACCCATTTCTAAAGCCTGGAACTCACTTTAGAAAGGGCCTGTTATCTAGAGTCCCTAGCAGGTTCAGAAAGCTAAGATTTGATAAAGATGTAATCAAGACAATCAGAAGTCACTATCTGCCCTTTAGCTCTGGCTGGCATCTTTAGGAAGCTGAAGATATATCATTCTTCTTTCTCAAGTAGAATTGTGCTTGTGCAGGGAAGGGTTGCCTTCACTGAGAGACAGCTTATTTTCATAAAATGCCTATATTTTGTTCATATATGGTTACCCTGGCACTGAAAAAAGAAATAGTGTGTTATTTCATTGCAACCTTTAAGTAATAAAAGTCTATAGTTGTGTGCAGTATGAGCATTCACATTTTCTACCCCTGAAATGAAGTAGTAGTTTCTTTTTTCATTTAATTTATCTTTAATAATATTGTTGATAAGCATTAGGCCATGTCACACTTTCAAATTTGGGTAATTCCTTAAATCCCCCAGCAGATGGAGACGTGAAATTCTTTGCTCCTTCACCGGGGCCTCTGCTCCTGCCCCAGGTGACTTTGCTTGACTGCTAGTTAAGATGCAGTGTCAGGTTTTGCAAATGAGCTAATGAATATGCTCTTTTGCACTTCTTTTCCTCCTCTTTTTGGCCTGATTAAGAGTTCTTATTTACCCTTGTGTCTCATAAGGTCATTATCATTACTGACCTTCCCCAGTAGATAAGAACAATATTTTCTTTAGAGACATTTACAGCAAAGCACAGAACAGAGAATCCTCTGAGCTCCAGGGAAGCAGGTTTAAATCCCATGTGAGCCTTTCACAGGCAACTTCCTGCCCATGTTTTGATTCAGAGTAAATCCCAGAGGTCAGATCCTTTTTCAGCCAACAGGGTAAAGTTTGGTCACAGATTTCTGAGGTCTGCATAGCGGGTAGAGAGGCTCTCCTCTATGGCTTGTGGCTCTACATATTCACTGACACAAAGAGGAAGGGATTATTAACAGTCTTATTTTGAAGGAGTCTTCTGATTTAAGTGATTATTTTTCTTTCCTCCCTGATTCACTTATATCCAGTTTACCAGTGTTAAAGAGATCTTGATAAGACTAATCTTTGACAAACGCAATAAAACCTTTCAAGAATATTAATTGGTGTTGAAGCCCTTTAGAAAGTCATGCCATTTGTTGCGTTTCTTGCTTTTATTGCTATTTCTACTCATCACCTGGGAAAAATTATTGGTTTTTATATTCTTCAGTCCAATGCTTTCTAAGCTGATAAACTTTCCTCTAGTAAATTAAAAAGAAAAGGAAGGGCCGGTCGTGGTGGCTCACACCTGTAATCCCAGCACTTTGGGATGCCGAGGCAGGCGAATCATGAGGTCAGGAGTTTGAGAGCAGGCTGGCCAACATGATGATACCCCCATCTCTACTAAAAATACTAAAAATTAGCTGGGTGCATTGGTGGGTGTCTGTAATCTCAGCTACTTGGGAGGCTGAGGGAGGGAGAGTCTCTTGAACCTGGGAGGTGAGGAGGTGGAGGGTGCAGTGAGCTGAAATCGTGCCACTGTACTCCAGCCCTGGTGACAGAGTGAGACTCTGTCTCAAAAAAAAAAAAAAAAAAAAAGAAAAGGAAGGTAACCTCCTGAAGTAGCTCATGGGAGTGATTGCTAACTCTTAATAATTGGAAATGAAAGTTGGTTAAAAAAAATAAATCCATATACAAAATAAGTCACCAAACAAATGAATTAATAAAATACAAATTGTGATAGAAGGCATGCTTTTTAAGGGAGCTGTTATTTTCCTGAGCTTTATATTATTAAACCATACCCTAATATTTCCATAAAATATTCTCTTACATTAACTCTGATAAGATAATTTCCCAGATAGAGCAAAGATATATGAGCATATATTGCTACTTAATTCAGTAAAGCAAATATCATTGAATAAATGTCAGCTTTTCCAGGGAAATCACTTCATATAACCTCTCTGGATAATATATTTATCAAAAAATCAATACTAAAAGTAAACAGATTTTTAATACATCTGAAGGAACTTCTTAATAAACCAAAATGCTAACCCATAATTTAAAGCTGTTGGTACCAGTAGATACTTAGAGATGACATCATTATAATTTTTGTAGATTATTCTTCATGGTCTGTGTGCTACATTTAATTCAGTTTTCACTTGTGCTGGGGAGATGTGATTTATTTTAGAGGCATGTAAAGACTATTCTGGCTTCTCTTTCCATAGAGGAAAACCCCAGAAGGTGCATGAAGAGCCTGTGACTCTTCTGATCTCTTCCCTTATGTTTTGCTCTATTCAGTGCTGGGTGGTTTTGCCTGTCTTCTCCTGTCTATCATCCCTCTGGAAACATCCCGGGGCTCATACCCCTTGTTATTTGGGCTTGTATTTCTCAGACTTTTGCTATCCATTGATTATATGACTGACATATAATAAATTTTTGAAAGGTCAATCACAAATTTTAAAATAAGTTTTGAAAAATTATATTTTAAATTAACAAAAGTAAAAGTGGTTTTTTGTTGTTTTTTTTTTTGCTTTTTGTTTTGAGACAGAGTCTCAATCTGTCACCTTGGCTGGAGTGAAGTGGTATGATTTTGGCTCACTGCACCCTCCACCTCCCCAAGCTTTGGGGATCCTCCCACCTTGGCCTCCCAAGTAGCGGAGACTACAGGCACACAACATTACACCTGGCTAATTTTTTTGTTTTTTTGTAGAGATGGGGTCTTTCTGTCTTACCTGTGTTGTTCTCAAACTCTTGAACTTAAGTGATTTACCCACCTTGGCCTCCCAAATATTAATAAAATTTTCTTTAAATTTTATTACAAGTTGTCTGCATAGATGGTCCTTGAGATTTCTTTCTATAGACTCTGCAAGGGCCAAATCAAGGAATATCCCACAACTGAATGCTGGAAATTTGGATATTTCAAGTTAGAGATAATAAATAGATTCCCAGAACACAGCTTGATGGCATTTGGCTTGTACATTTTATTGAAGTGTTAGGGTGTGGTTTCTAGTTATGTTCTGTCATATGCCCGATAGGAAGGTAGCTGTTAGCATAGTTGTTAAGAGTACCCTGACTTTAACACCTCCTCACTACCTGACCTCGTTCAAGTTACTGACTTCTCTGAGCCTCAGTTTATTCATCCGTAAAATGGGAAGATTATGAGTCACATCATGATGTTATTATAAGAAGTAAATAAGATAATGTGTACAGAGCTTAGGACAAAGTCTGATCCAGAGTCCAATTAATAATTTTGTTTTCTTATGGTTAATATTTTGATATCGTATCTCACCTAATTGTGAGATACGATATCAAAATATTAACCATAAGAATTAAATTGTTTTCACTGACCTTCCTTCTAAATGACATTGTTCCACTGTAGCAAAGCAGTTCTCCTCCAGCTTGCACAGTGTGCTTGAAATGTGGTTATTTGGAAACTTGGCTAAAACTTGGTTATTTTCCCCATTCTTACTTATTCAACAGTGGTTCAAGATTGGGAGGGTTTTTGACATGGAAGGGAAGGGTGAGGTCACTGAAGAGGGCTCCACCTTCAGTCTGTGATCAGGGACCTAGGTGATGACAGGCATTCCTGCCTTTGCACCCAAATGTTGCATTTCCCAAGACCTCCCTGGCCCACCATGTCCCCATCCTGTGCCAATGAAAACCCCAAGACCCTTGCAGGCAGACACACAATCAGCTGGACATTGAGAGGAACACATTAGTGGAAGAAGACACAAGTGGCTGGATGTTGAGAGGATGTTGAGGGGAGCACGCCGGCAGAAGAGAACACCATCAAACACTGGCACGCCATCAACCTGCAGAATGATGAGGAGTTTGGTTGGGGCAGTCAGAGGAGAGCCTGGGCCACTGAGCAGCTCAGCTTCTAGGGAAAACATCTCCCTTCTGGCTCCCCCATCTGCTGAGAGCAACTTCCACTCAATAAAACCTTGCACTCATTCTCCAATCCCATGTGTGATTTGATTCTTCAGGTACACCAAGGCAAGAACCCCAGGATACAGAAATCCCTCTGTCTTTGTGATAAGGGGGTCTAATTGAGCTGACTTTACACAAGCTGCCTATAGACAGCTAAACTAAAAGAGCACCTGTAACACACGCCCACTGGGGCTTCAGCTGTAAACATTCACCACTAGACACTGCTGTGGTGTTGGAGCCCCTCAGACTGCCTGTTTGTATGCTCCCAAACCTAGAGGTTTGAGCAGTGGGCACTGAAGAAGCAAGGCACTCCCCCGTCACATGCCCTGCGAGGCGGACAAGGGAACCTTTCCCATTTCATTATGATGTTGAACTCCACCTGGGTATTGCATGGTGTGAGGGTGAGGACAAGAGGACCATAGGGCCCAAGTCTCATCCTTAGACTTTCTACATTATCTTCCAAAAAAGATGAACTATAGGGGAGACTTGTGAGCAAGATTGAAAGTAGAATATGTTCATCATATCGCCAAACCCGCTTGATCACACTCCTCACAGTGTACCAAGAATTAGTATTTTTAGTGTACTTTGTTATATTGTGAGTAGCATAACTATATTACATTATATTTTTTAGTGTTTGAAATGTTAATATATTAAACATTTAAAGTAATACCACTTAAAAATTATGTCTTGGCATCCATTTATTTATTTATTTATTAAATATGCCCGAGACCTCACAATAGTATTGAAATGGACTCTTGGACCCCAAGATGCCCTGCACCAACTGTTTCCATTCAAAATAAATCAGGGAATAAGTCAGATTTGGAGTGGTGGCCAGGTGTGGCTGTCAGCTCCCTCCACGGAAACCTGGCCAGTGCTCCAGTAACACCAACTTCAGAAGACTGTTCCCAGTCTTCATCCTTCTTAGAAAAGCAAGGCCCACATGTATTTGAAAGATGCTCTTCTCTTGTCAAAAGAACAAAGTTGTAGAGCAACTTTTTCCTGTGATCACCAGATGTACTAAGCTGATTCACGGGCTGTGCTCGGGTTTGGCTGCTGGCAGGTATTGTGGATTTTCATTGTTGTCCATCGAGTGCCTGTGATTTTCTTTTGCCATTGTATTTTGGGATTAGACTGATGGCCAGCGATGTCTTTTGATGTAGGAATTCTGTCGGTAAGCTATTCTACTTTCTCTCTGACCATAGCCTGGTTCATCAGCCTTGCAGCTGTTTTCAGGAGCATCTCAAAGTATCATTTATACTTCTGTTTTTTAAACCTCTGAGGAGAACAATTTTGAATGGTGCTGCTGTAACTCAGGGTTCTTTTCTTTCTTTCCTAATGACATTCTCAGGTTTATAGAAGAAATTAATGTGCTTGTTCTGGGGAGGCGGGAGGTGGGGTGGGGATCCATATTGTAGTACCCAGAGAAGCCACTTTGAGACTTACAAACTTTTTGTCATGTCATTGTTTGTGAGAGTGTGTAGATAGTTGGTTTACAGAAAAGTTGTGGTAGATGCATTGCAGGTCAAGATACCTCTGACCTTCAGCTATTCATCATTTGCATTTCTGTTTGTACTTTCTCTGTTTTGGCAAAATCTATGAAACCATTACTCTTTGAGATATTTTTGAATGAACACATACTAATTAATATTGTATATTTGTATCCCACAAAGTTTTGTTGCCAAGATATTATCACTATTTTTGTCACTATTTTTTCTTTCTTCTTTTTTTTTTAAGAGAGACAGGGTCTTGTTCTGTCACCTAGGCTGAAATATAATAGCAAGATTATAGCTCACTGTGATCTGGAACTCCTGGCCTCCTGTTTCAGGCTCCCAAATGGCTAGGTCTGCAGGCATGCACCACTACGCCCAGCTAATTTTTAAATTTTTTGTAGAGACAGAGTCTCACTATTTTGCCCAGATTGGTCTCAAACTCTTGGGCTCAAGTGGTCTTCCTGCCCTGGTCCCCCAAAGTGCTGGGGATAAACCACATTTGAAACAACATTCATTTTTTGTGAATTTGGACTCAAACACCACACAGCAATAACAAAGATGGTAGATTTAACAGATGTGATTAGTAACAAGCAGATGATTTAAATACACATTAATGGATGTTCACTGGTGATTGGCTGAACCTGCAGAGACCAGTGCTTATGAATGGCAGGTGCCCTTTATGCTCACACAAGTCACAGGCTGGGCTGCAGATCATAGTACAGATCCCTTAACTTTGAATTTTGAGGAAAAGAAACACACACATGCGTAACTTTTAAGATTAAACAAAAATCACTTGCATTACTGTGCAGACTTGGACCACATGGTTCAAAAAGGGTGGGCAGGAGGGCGTGGGTATACTTCTTACCCTGCCTTTGCTGGAGCCAGTTCATCCTGGGAGAGCATAGTGAGAGCTCACCTCACTTACAGCAGATCTGAGCAGGGTACCAGCAGTGTCATCCAAGAGGGTGTCCCTGTTACAGTGGGCCATTCCCAGGGACAGGGTAGCAAGCCAAACACCTCAGTCTTCTGAGGCTCCATGGCTCTTTATCTCAGTGGAGTCTAAGCAGCTCTGGATGCTATTGTCAACCTCCAGTCACACCACTGTTTTAGATTCACCCCCACACCTGTATCACACAATGCTTCACAATCTTAGGCTTAATTTAGCCAGTCATATGGTGACCATCTCAAGGGACCCTTGTCCTATGGTGCACTGAGCCTGAGCATGCCAGCCTAAAGAGAAATTTTCTTATTTCCCTCTGGATGCATGTATATAGCACACATGTAACTTTTAGGGACTAAACAGTTATTACCAAGATGATTGTGAATAGTTCTTCTTATAGTTCACATCTGTGACACATATGCAGTGGCTGCATCACCACTGGGGGTCACCAGATAGAGGTCAGTGCTTTATGATGCCACGTGTCTACAACAGACTCAGCTCCACTAATCTACCTGTCCTTTTTCACCCTGAGCACTGGGTTTCTAGGTTCCCTAAAATGAAGATAAAACGCCTACTTGAGTCAAGTATCTGCGGCTGGGCTTTAATCAGTGCACATGGCCTCATCCCTTCCGACCTTGCTTCACTGTCCTGAAGCACTTGCAGGTGCTTGGCCTTGCCTGGCTCCTTGCTGTCACTGCTCATAACACCGGTCTGTGAAGCCTCCCGTCCTGTCCTGAAGTCCATCAGACATTTGCTGTTTGTCCTCTGTGCTCTTGCTCCTTTGTATGGAGATTAATATGGTGCTGCGTTTATATCTCTATTGCATTTAATGTGCCCTCATCTAATGCCAGCCTCTCCTCTCCTTAAGATTAGGGTGTTTCTCCACTCTGAGGATCCTCATCTTTGACTCTTCAGTTTGTTTGTTTAATGTTTCACTGATCTTTAACTTCGCAGTTGAAGATGACAGTGTTGAAGAGATAATTATGCAAGTCATCTAGATAGTCTACCATGGCGTACCAGCTAGTTAGATGGATGTGAACTCGTGGGATTTTAGGCTGTTGTCTGAAAGTACTCAACTGAGCATAATCTCACTTCCTCTGACCTTCAAATCTGGGAAAGCACCACCCAGGAGAATGAGAGCATCAGCAAAATCCCTGAGACATTGAACGCCTAGAAGCTTGTCTTTTTTGTGGCAAGAGGCTGGATGACACCTGCAATGTTCTGGGCAATTTAGTGTGTTCTTTAGCCACAGTCTTGAGAGCTGCTCATCTCAAATTTAGGGTCTGCAGCAGCTCCTGCTGCCAGTACTTGGTGGCCACTCCTTCCAACTACAGAATCCCCCATAGCCACTGGGGTTTGACTTTTAACCTTGATATCTGCCTTGACTTCAGATGTCCTTGTGCTATTTTCACTGAAGCATGGGAGGACTCTCCCATTCAAGTTGGGACTCTCTAATTAGATTCATTAATTAGGTCTTGTGGTCTGCTGGTTGTAGGTAACCTAGGGTTAGAGGTGTCCTACTTTAGTGACAGGTATGAGTGAGCTTGTGATATGCTATTTGAATAAGAAAGGGTAAATAAAATACCCAAGAGGGTTGGTGGCTCACGCCTGTAATCCCAGCTCTTAGGGAGGCAGAGGCGGGAGGATAACTTGACCCCAGAAGTTCGAGACCTGTCTGCGCAATATGGCGAGACCCCGTTCTCCACAAAAAGGAAAAAGACAAAAACACATACAAAAAACCTCATGGAGATTGGTAGCACAACAATGTGAATATATTTAACATGATTGAATGGTACCCTTAAAAATGGTTAAGATGGTAGATTTTATGTGTATTTTATCACAATTAGAAACAAAATATCTTAAAAAATCACCTCAGTGTTTCTCCCAGGTTTTCCATAGTAAATGATTAGGATTCAGAAACATATTTATCAGTTATTTCAGTGTAATAGAAGGTGCTTCTCCAAACCCAATCAATCAATATGCATTTTAAAAGTTAAGTTTTTGGCCGGGCGCAGTGGCTCACGCCTGTAATCCCAGCACTTTGGGAGGCCGAGGCGGGTGGATCATGAGGTCAAGGATCGAGACCATCCTGGTCAACATGGTGAAACCCCGTCTCTACTAAAAATACAAAAAATTAGCTGGGCATGGTGGTGCATGCCTGTAATCCCAGCTACTCAGGATGCTGAGGCAGGAGAATTGCCTGAACCCAGGAGGCGGAGGCTGCGGTGAGCCGAGATCGTGCCATTGCACTCCAGCCTGGGTAACAAGAGCAAAACTCTGTCTCAAAAAAAAAAAAAGTTAAGTTTTTGGCAGGGTGCAGTGGCTCATGCCTGTAATCCCAGTACTTTGGGAGGGTGAGGTAGGTGGATCATTTGAGCTCTGGAGTTCAAGACCAGCCTGGGAAACATGATGAGACCCTGTCTCTACTAAAAATACAAAAAGTAGCCAAGCGTGGTGGTGTGTGCCTGTAATCCCAACTACTTGGAGGGTGAGGCAGAAAAATCGCTTGAATCCAGGAGGCAGATGTTGCAGTGAGCCAAGATCACACCACTGTACTCTAGCCTGAGTGACAGAGCAAGACTTGCTAAAAGAATAATAAGTTTTGGCCAGGTGCCTTGACTCACGCCTCTGATCCCAGCATTCTGGGAGGATGAGGCAAGCGGATCATGACATCAGGGGATCGAGACCATCCTGGCCGACGTGGTGAAACCCCATCCATACTAAAAATACAAAAATTAGCGGGGAGTGGTGGTGGGCACCTGTAGTCCCAGCTACTCAGGAGGCTGAGGCAGGAGGATTGCTAGGACCTGGGAGGTGGTGATTGCAATGAGCTGAGATTGCACCATTTCTCTTTAGCCTGGTGACAGAGTGAGACTCCATCTCAAATAATAATAAGTTTTTGTGGCATTTTCTCATAATAATCTTGATGTTTGATATTAGTAAGAATTTATTAAATAATATAATATTTTGCAAATATTCTTCATTGTTCTTTTACCACCAGTAGCTTTCGCTGCAATCACACTTGTGTTCTTAGTAGCCTACTAGTCAGATATTTCAAACTCGAGATGTTTAATATTGAATTTGTGTATCAACTTTTTATTTGCCAGTCTCCAATAAGTTTATTGAAAGCACCTACTGGTCAAGATAACAATGTAATTCAGAATGAGTATCTCAAGTACCTGTTTTGGGTTTTGATTTGTAAAACTGGAGGAATATAGGTGAACCATAGTGTATTGGCAATATTTTTATTTTTAGAAACTTTTTGCTTGTATTTCAGTTCTAATATTAATTTTTTATTGTGCTAAAATGAAGTGTTGTACAACCATTACCACTATCTAGTTCTAGAACAGTTCTCATCCCTCCGAATGGAAAACCCTATCTATGCCCATTAAGCAGTCACTTCCCTTTCTCTCCCCTTCCCCAGCTCCCAGCAGCCACTTAGCTGTTTTCTGTCTCTCTTGATGTGCCCATTCTGTATATGTCATAGAAATGCATAATATTACTTTTGAAACAAAATGTAAACTACTCTTTAAACAATTTAATGTGTTCTCTATCTTTAGGGTTGTGGTATTTAAAAAATTGTTACTATGTAAGTAATAGATATAATATATAAATATAAATGTCCAGCCATCTGGGATTGGTTAAACTTTGTACAGTGTGTCTTCATGTTAAAATACACAAACCTTTAAAGAGGATCTAGAAATATACATTTATTGACATTTAAAGTGGTTTCAATATTAACTAAGGGAAAGTCAGATTACAAAACTATATTGTATTATTGCATTCTACAAAAATATGGAACAATGCACAGTGTCTAGGAAATAACCAAGGTGTTTAGAATGACAGATTAAGGTGAATAGTTTGAGTTTTCTTTATGATCTTTTTCTTTATTATTTTTCTGGAGGTCCTTATTTTGTGATTTGTGTGAACATTTACTTAAATAAGAAAGTTTTATTTGTTTCCTGAATTTTCACTAAAATAATTAGTGTAAGATTTCATGGTATTTTGAAAATTCAGGTAAAGTATATTAATATTATTTTAATTAATTATTTTAGACAGAAATCCATTGCTCAATCTTGAAAATGAAAATATTGCAAGTGCAGTCATAGCAAAATCACTGTTTGAAGGTTTAAAATTGTTTGAAAAATGTATAGATGAACTCCATTAATATAATTTCCAGAAAAGGGAAGACAACTCAACCAACCACTAAAATAAGGGAATTGGACTAGATATTTTAAAGCTCATTATGTGGCAGAATGATTTCAGTGTTCATGTGACCCGTTCTTTTGAAACAGTAAAACAAAACAAAACAAAACAAAACCTCTAAATATGTGATTTATTCCATAATCATGAATCTGGCAAAGTGATTGAATTAAAAGAAAAACTAGATTAAAAACCTATTAAATAAATAGTCCCTTCATGTTGTCATAATGGGGAATGCAATGCCTTTTCAGAGATATGTTTAAGATGAAAACATCTATTTTAGTTTGAAACTTCTTATATCCATTATTTATATCTAAACTTATTATAGGTATTCTCAGATTCTGTGACACATCTTATTATTAAACAAATACCAGTTCTGCTTATGTTATGCTAATTTAAATTGATAATGTGCTTTGTTCTAATGTGAATTATTTTTCACCATATAATGTTTGTTGATAATGATAATAATAGCAGACATAGGAAAAGCTTTTATATCTTTGCATTCTGTACCTTTTTAAAGACCTGCTCTTCAGTCACTTCCTGACCATGTGCCACTCATGTCTCATACATGATGATTACTCATTATTGTTATTTTATGTGTATTTTACTTAAAATTTTTAGAGAGAGTCTAAGACAAAGTATGCAATTTTCAAGGTGCCTGGATGTGAGATCTTTTATATTTATGTGATCCATTCAAGTTTTTGTTTCTATAAAGTATTTTTATTGTGAAATATAAAATACTTAAAGTGAATATAATATGAATAGTTAAATAGTTATGAGGTTGATTTTTGCTTGATGATCACTCAGGTCAAGAAACAGAACACTACTCATATCTAAGAAGCCCCCAGTTACCTTTCCCAGTCATAACTGCCTTCCTCTTTCCAGAGGTAACCACTGTCTTGACTTTTACGTTAATAGGGTTATTTCTTTTCTAAACATACATAGTTTTAATATCCATGCATACGGTAACATTATTTCAGTTTTGACTGATTTTTAACTTTATCTAAATGGAATAATATACTCTATATTAGCTTATATCTTAGTTATTTTTTTAATATTGTTTAAGATTCAAAAATATGGGACTGCAATAAGTTTATTTATGTTGCTTAATGATATTCCTCTGTGTGTGTATATATGTATTTATTTAATATATACCTAATTTTGTTTATCCATTCTACTCTTGCTGGACACTTGGCTTATTTCTGCTTTTACCTGTCACGAAATAGTGCTACTGTAAATATTCTTGTGTATGTGTCCTAACGAACATAATCATGCAAAGACTGGGTTGAGTACAGAGTGCGTAACTTCTGCCTTATTTTTGGTACTGACAGTTTTTCTCTAGGATAGTTATAGTAATTTTAATTCCCAGTAACAATGATGAAGAGTTGTCCCACGTCTTTCCAGTGCTCAGTATTTCAATTTAAATTACCAAGCTGATATGTATGCAGTAGAATCTCATTGTGGTTAAAAATTATATTTCCCTTATTCACAAGTAAGTTGAAGACAATTAATGCTTATGGCCATTTAGAGTTCTTTTATGTAATTCTTTTCTCATTGGTTTTCTAGATATAGAGGAATGTCATCTGAAAACAAGGATGATTTTACTCCCTCTATTACTATTTGGATGCCCTTTATTTCTTTCTCTTGTTTGATTGCTCTGGCCAGGACCTCCAACACTTTGTTGAATAGGAGTGGTGAGAGAGGGCATCCTTGTCTTGTTCTGTTTTTCAAGGGGAATGCTTCCAGCTTTTGCTTATTCAGTAAGATGTTGGCTGTAGGTTCGTCATAGATGACTCTTAGATTTTAAGATATGTTCTTTCAGTACTTTGTGGAGAATTTTTAACACGAAGGGATGTCAAATTTTATTAAAAGCCTTTTCTTCATCTGTTGAGATGATTATGTGGTTTTTGACTTTAATTCTGTTTATATGATGAATCACGTTTATTGATTTGCATATGTTGAATCAGCCTTGCATCCCAAGGATAAAGCCTGCTTGATCATGGTGGATTAGCTTTTTGATGTGCTGCTGGATTTTGTTTGCTAGTATTTTGTTGAGCATTTTTACATCAATGTGCATCAAGAATATTGGCCTGAAATTTTCTTTTTTTGTTGTTGTATCTCTGCCAGGTTTTGGTATTAGAATGATGATGGCCTCAGAGATTGAGTTAGAGAGGAGATCTTCCTCCTCAATTTTTTGGAATAGCTTCAGTAGGATTGGTACCAACTCTTATTTGTACATCTAGTAGAATTCAGCTGTGAATCTGTCTTGTCCTGGGCTTGTTTTTTTTGTTTTTAGGCTATTAATGCTTCAATTTCAGAGCTCATTATTGGTCTTTTCAGGGATTCAGTTTCTTTCTGGTTCTATCTTGGGAGGATATGTGTGTCCAGGAATTTATCCATTTCTTCTAAATTTTCTAGTTTGTGTGCATAGAGGTGTTCATAGTAGTCTTTGATGGTTATTTGTATTTCTGTGAGGTCAGTGGTTACATCCCCTTTGTCATTTCTAATTGGATTAGTTTGGATATTTTCTCCTTTCTTTATTGGTCTAGCTAGCAGTCTATCTTACATTTTTCAAAAAATTCAGCTCTTGGATTCATTGATCTTTTGTATGGCTATTCATGTCTCAATCTTCTTCAGTTCAGCTCTGATACCGGATATTTCTTTTTTTTTTTTTTTTTGAGACGGAGTTTCACACTTGTTACCCAGGCTGGAGTGCAATGGCGCGATCTCGGCTCACCGCAACCTCCGCCTCCTGGGTTCAGGTAATTCTCCTGCCTCAGCCTCCTGAGTAGCTGGGATTACAGGCATGCGCCACCATGCCCAGCTAATTTTTTGTATTTTAGTAGAGACGGGGTTTCACCATGTTGACCAGGATGGTCTCGATCTCTCGACCTCGTGATCCACCCGCCTCGGCCTCCCAAAGTGCTGGGATTACAGGCTTGAGCCACCGCGCCCGGCCCCCGGATATTTCTTTAGACCATATTTTTGTGCATAACGTGAAATAAGGGCCAAATTCATTTTTCCTTTTCCTTTCTCTGTCTCCTTATGTCTTCCTAACACTATTCTTGTTTCCTGCTAACTTCCAATATCGAAATTCACATTCCCCAACAGATAATTTAAAAGGCCATTCTTCTCTGTTCTGTACCTCTGTCATAGATAAACATAAACAAACATAAATACATAAACATATACATGTATGTATTTATGAATCTGGGCTCTTCATTCTATTCCATTGATTAATTTGTCCATTTTTGCACCAGTAATCATAGTCTTGACAACTATGGTTGTATGCTGTGTTTTGATATATGCTAGACCAAGTCCTACCTTGTCCCTTTTCATGTCAAGAGTACTCAGATACTGTTTTAGTCTATTTGTGTTGCTATAACAAAATACCCAAGACTGAGTAATTTATAAATAATAGAAAAATATTTCCCACAGTTCTGGAGGCTAGAATATCTAAGACCAAGGTACTTACAGATTTTGTGTCTAGTGAAGGCTCACTGCTTTCAAGATAGTGCCTTGCTGCTGTGTCCTCACATGGCAGAAGGAGGAAGGGCAAAAAGCCAGATGTTGCTCTCTGAAGCCTGTTTTATAAGGACATGAATCCTATCCATGAGGACAGAGCTTTCAGGGCCTAATCACCTCCCAAATGCCACCCTTTATACCATCACTTTGGAGGTTAAGTTCTGGTATGTGAATTTTGGAGAGACACACACATTTAAGTCATGGCCAATACTAACTTCTATTTTCATGTGTACCTTAAAGGCAGCTTGTCAGAGTAAGACTGATTGTACTAAATCTGTAGATCAATTTGGGAGAGATTAATATCTGCAGTATATCATAACTTTTAATCAGTGATTATGATATCCCCTTTTATTTAGATCTTCTGTATTCTTGCTAATTGAGGCATGACTATATATACCTTTTAAAGAATATATATAATCTACATACCTTATAATTCCTTGAACACCTTTGGTTAGATTTATTGTTGGTAGCTGATATTTTTTGATGGAATTATAAATGTTGTATTTTTTTATATCACACTTTAACTGTTGCTGATACATAGAAATGTATTCTACATTTGTATGTCGAACATGTATCTTCCTGGCTTGTTAACTTCACTTATGAATTCTATGTTTTTCTGTCTATTATTTTGGAATTTTTACATATGTAGATAGCATCCTTATTTTGTTCCTGATCTTAAAAGGAAAGATTTCAATGAAACATCATTAATCATTTAAATCATGGTGTTTACTAAGATCCCTTTGTGCTGTCCCTACCTTGGTATGGCAGTATCTATGAAAACGAGAGGATACTACTCTGCCCTAAATCTAATCAGTATTGTAGGATATTTGGATCTGGGCATCTTACAAATATGAATCTAGGTGTATCCTAAACAATAGTTGTCTCAGCTACTGCAAGCCCATATTAATTGTACGTATTATTAGTACATATATTGAAAGCATTAAATCTCCCCACTTAAGTTGATAGCACTTACATTAAATAGCCAGGGGAGCCCCAAAGCATACACTAAATCTATTGTGGTACTGCCCAGTGTCATCTTTCGTCATGGTGGAAATGTTAACAGCCATGCATTGCTTAACCACAGGGATACGTTCTGGGAAATGTCTGAAAATGTATTTATCAATCTTTTGTTTATAAATTCATGTTTTTCCTTCAATGCACTGGAACCATGTACATGATACTGAGGCAGTGGTAAGTTCTTATTATTCTAAAGGAAGTGGCTGAGGGCAAGGTCAGATGTATCAGAGAATATAGTTAATAAGTTTCAAAGTTTGTTTGTAGCCATCACATGGAATACAAAACAACAGAAAGCAAGTTTTTCTGTTAATTTAAGGCTACCAGTTTGACATGTTGGAGTTAGTGTCATGGAATGAACAAATCGAATAATTGAATAAGAATTTTCAAAGAAGTAATCTAAGTCTTAGTTATCCAATTTAAAGATTACAGTTGGTCATACAGTCATGTGTCTTTTAATAACAGGGATACATTCTGAGAAATGCATCGTTCAGGCAATTCTGTCCTTGTGCAAACATCATGGAATGTACTTACACAAACCTAGATAGTAGAGCCTGTAACACATGTTGGCTATGTGGTATACCCTATTGCTCCTAGGCTAAAAACCTGTATAGCATGTTACCGAATACTGTAGGTAATTATAACACAATGATAAGTATTAATGTATCTAAACATATATCAGCATAGAAGACTTAGAAAATATTGCACAGAAGATAAAAGCAGCACAGCTTTATAGGGCACTTACTATAAATGGAGCTCGCAGGACTGGAAGTTGCCCTGGATGGGTGAGTGAATGGGAAGGCCTAGGACATTACTTGACATTACTGTAGACCTTTGTAAACACTATGCACTTAGGCTGCACTAAATTTATTTAAAAATATTTTCTTCAAAAATAAATTAACCTTAGCCTACTGTAATGATTTTCTTTTATAAATTTGTAATTTTAAAAAAACTTTGACTTTTGTCATAACATTTAGCGTAAAGCACAAACATTATACAGCTGTACAAAAGTATTTTCTTTCTTTAGATACTTATTCTCTAAGCTTTTTTCAATTTTTAAAAATTTTATTTTTTTTTTTTTGCTTCTTAAACATTTTTGTTAAAAAGTAAGACACAAATGCACACCTTAGCCTAGGCCTACAATTGGTCATCGCTATATCACTGTCTTCAATCTCCGCATCTTGTGCCACTCACTGGAAAGTCTTCAGAGGCAGTAACTAGCATAGACCTGCCATCTCCTGGGATAACAATGCCTTCTTCTGGATATCTCCTGAAGGACCTGCCTGAAGCTGTTATATGATAACTGTTTTTTCATATGTAGAAGGAGTACACTCTAAAATAACAATAATAGTATAGTATAGCAAATTCATAAACGAGTAACAGTCATTTATTACTGTTATTAAGTATTATGTACTGTACAGGATGTATGTGCTGTATTTTTACATGGCTTGCAGCATGGAAGGTTTTTTTTTTAACAGTAGCAGCACCGCTAACACCTGAGCAATATGACTATGATAGGAAGACTGCAGTGTCACTAGGCAGTAGGAATTTTTCAGCTCCCTTAAAGTCTTATGGGACTATCCTTTTATATGGAATCCATCATTGGCTGAAGGCTGTTGTGTGGTGCGTGATTGTCTATTTGTGCTGTTCAGTATGGTAACCACTAGGTACATGTGACCATTGAACATGAAACCTGGCCAACATCACTGAGGAACTGAAGTTTTAATTTTAATTAATAAATTTTAAATTTAGATAGGCACATGTAGCTAATGCTTACTAACTATGTTGGAGAGAATAGTGGAGAAAGCACATTTAGAGATGTCCTATGCCCTTCCTTCTCTTAGGAATAGCAGCCTTTGGGCAGAAGAACTTTCTCCTTCTCCCCTCTCCCTTCTCTGAGGCTCTCACCCACCTTTTTCAGTTTGCTGCAGCTTGGAAGCTTCACTTGTCCTTTCCGAAGGATTGTCATCTTGGGTGGTTCACTCAGCCCCGGTTTCACCTCTGACTGTTTGCTCAGGGTCCTGCTGCTGCTTCCTTTGTCCCTGGAGAAAGGAGTAAATGTGCTCTTTCTTTCCAAGGGGCCACCACTGGGTCAGGGGATTGTTTTATTTAACCCAGTAAATGTCTTCAGAACTTTCGAAGTTAAGGGAAGAAGATGGTAGAGATGATTATCGCATCACCTAGGCAAGGTTGTTGGAACTCTAGCGGGTTGGATGGGGTTAGTTCATGGAGGGATTACACTGAGACGTGGGGGCAGAGGGGAGCCCTGGTGACAGAGGCAACCAGATACTCATTGGCATCAGCATTTAAGGGAAATGTAGTTTATTTCTGCCTTGTTTTCTGATACTTTAATATGTTGGCCCACTGCCATTAGTAGAAATGTGTGGTATTTACTCTGTATTGCAATTTAAAAAGACTCCTAGATAAATCTGAGCAAGTGACTGTGTCACTTTTAAACCCGATTTCCTAGTAAATTGGTTTTTTCCTGTAATAAGAAAGCTAGTATATTTCATTTCTACAGAAAGTATGACATCTCTTTATTGATTCTTTGATTCAGTCATTGATTATCTCATTCAACAAATGATTATTGAAAAACTATTATGTTTCATACACTCTGCTGTGTAGAATATTATTCAAAAGTAAAAAAAAAAACTCAGGGAAGTTACAGTTTGTTGGGGATATAGACGAACATAGTATTAATTCTAATTGTATAATGGCAATTAGAATTATGGGAAGTCAATGCTGGGTAATACAGGGTGTTATGAAAGCACAGAAGAGGGGAACCTAACATGGGTGGTCATACAGTGCTTCAGAAAGGGGGTGATATCCAATCTGAGACCACCAAGACTGTAAAGATTTATGGTAGGAGGATGGGGAAAGGAAGAATGTTCTAGACAAATATAGTGGCTGGTTATTGTTGTAACAAGTTACCACATACTGTAGCTTAGAATAAGAAAAAACTTCTTATCTTGCTGTTCTAGAGACTAGAAGTCCCCAAATGCATCTCACTGGGCTAAACTCAAAGTGTCAGCAGGGCCGCATTATTTCTGGAGGCTCTCAGGGAGAGTCAGTTTCCTTACCTTTTCCAGCTTACAAAGGTTGCTTGCTGTCCTTGGCTTGTCCTTTGTCTTCAAAGCCAGGAGCTGGGCATCTTTAAATCCCTAACCCTGACTTCCTGCCTTGCTCTGCCATTTGTGTGGACTCTTATAATTGTGTTGAGCCCACCTGAATAATCTCCCCATCTCCAGGTCAGCTGATGAGCAAATTTAATTCCCCCTTTCTGTGTAATTTAACATCTTCATGCATTCTGGGGATTAAGACATGGACATCATTGGGGCTGCCATTATTCTGCATACTATTGCAGATGAAAGAACTAAGTATGAATGAAGAGCTGAAATAAATTTAGCATGGCTGAAGCTTAGCCCATGGGGAAGGAGATGAGAAGACACGGGGCTGAAAAAGGAAGCCAGGGAAATGTGATTGAGTTTCATTCTAAGGGAAATGAGAGACTGTTAAAGAATGATATTAATATAATTAGATTTGAGTTATTGAAAACTTCCTCTACCTGCATTGGAGGCTCTTCACTGACAACACATGCCTACTTCACTGACTATAAATTGAAGCTAATTAACTGAGAATTATCGGAGCTTAACCTGAAACCTGAGATGGTAAAGGAAGAAAAGAATGTCTTTATATGTAGGCAGAACATCAAAAATGCAATTCTGAAAATAATTTGATTACAGGCTATTCAAAATATTGAGCAATATTTGGATGAAGACTCTTTCATCTGGTGAATACCCAGGTAAGCCTGAATTCACACAAGAGGATTTACTGGTTTATGTACGTGAAAATTCCAAAGGTACTCCTTTAGGAATAGCAGGGTCCAGGGCTCAGATGCTTTCCTCTGTGTTGCTTCATCAGTCCGGGTGGACTTTTCCCTTGTGGAACTATGATGTCAGCAACAGCCATGGGCCCTTACCCTCCTGGATCACATACCCCAATACTGAGGAGGTTGGGGTGGGCTGGCAGTAGTTCAAGTAGAAGTCCTAGAGTTGAGCCTCACTAGACCACCTTGAGTTCTGTGTTCATTTCTGAGCCAGTCACTGGCCGGTTAAATGTAATGTTGGGGAGGACAGAGTTAATAGTTGACTACTCTGCTATTTAGGCAACCCCAGAAGCTTGCTTCTGTAAATAACAGTATGTTTTGAGAGCTGGGCTCCTAGCTTTGTAACCAAAATTCAATTAAAACTGTTCAAAGGGGGCCATTGTGTAAATTTCTTTGTTATATGTTATTATTATATGGTTCTAAAATCTATCATATTATTGCTATTCTCTGATTATTCTCTGCAGATGGTCCTGGATTTGAAATCTTAAGATGTACATGTCTATGTTCTGTCAAATTTTCATTTAAAATCAGCATAAAGGCTTTTGGTAATTGACATCATTTGCTTGACTTTGAAAATGGAAATATTTAATTAAACTTTATATAATAATGAAAGAAAATCATGCTTTTATTTTAGATCACTTTCTTCCCTTGAGCAACTGACTGTCTCTTTCAGTCTTTGTCAGCAGATTTAATCTCACTTCCAGTAAATGCTTTTCCATCACATTATCTTCATTAAAATACAGATGTTCATTAGAATCATTCCATGTTCTTTAGACATTGAGTACGTGATGACATTCTGCTCCCAGCATTTCTGTCATTTGTGCCTTAACATTTGCAAATGGGGCATCTCTTTTTCTTTTAAGGGTACAATTTCAGATTGAGCTAGTAGAAAATATATTAGAGTGTGGTTATTTCCCTGATTGGCTTTATTGATGTTAAAAGTGACAGAAACACTTGAAGTCACTCTCCATCTTTATCCTCATCTGCGTAGAGTTGCTGCTGTTCACTATTTAGCCTTCACCAACACATCTCTGCAGACGACTTGAAGCAAATCTCCAAACGTGACACCTTTTTCTACTTCTATTTCTAGCTTTGTTTTTAACATTTATAACTATTTTGTTAACTAACATTTTTTAAGCTGCCCTTATTATCTCTGATGTCTCTTCTGTACTCACTCCCCACGTTCACACTCTCACCACGGCTCATCATTTCTTCTCTAGCAATTTCTACCCATTTCTTTCCAGAATGATTGCTACCAACAATTTAGTTCCTTATAAGACTTCTGAACCTCTTCAGTAACCTGCTGTGCTTCTTTCTGTGAGCTCTTTCACTTCCATCTTGGTAGAATTGAGATAAAAAACTTTCTAAAACACTATTAAAGGCTGAAGAGTTTTGAGAGTTGAGCTTTATATTTCCATTTCTTCTTTTGACAGAAGGTTGAGAAGCAATTTTTCTAAAGTAGTAACTCTTGGTGATTGTATTATTGTCTCAATACTTACCTGTTCCATGTGCAGCTGTCTTATCTTTTAGTCTGGACTGTAACTTCTTGGAGGGCAGAAGACATGGTTTATACTTCCCTGTGCAAAGTGTATACAGAACTGAGTACTAACCTTTATAAAAGGATAAATGCTTAGTAAATTTACTATGAAAATGATACAAGGGAGTTTTGAGGTTAAATGACTGGGTTGTTTTTTTTTTTTTTTTTCAGAATGGCAGAAGTAGTTAAAATGGATAGCCCCCTTCAGTTTTAAATCAAAGACTAGAAAAACATCGCATTTGTAATGTTAAAAGTTTTTAAGAATACATACTCAAGCTTAAAATCAAGAAAGAATTCTTCAGGTGTCTGAAATGAAGAGGGAGCCTACAGCACTGAATGGCAAGGGGAGTAACTTGAGAAGATATGTGTGGTGGGGGTCTAGAGTTTTAGGTGGAGGCTGCAGGCTGCCAGCCTAGTGGCATACCAGAAGTGGGCTGAGACTTGGGCATGGCAGTCCCACTGGACATACTCTGAACTGAACCCACAGTGGAAACTGGGCCCTAGCTTTCTCTTTCCTGTTTTATAAGCCAAATTTTCATTGTGTAGAAGCACCAAACTCAGAAACTAACATAAAATTTGGTCTGCAAATTAGGACACCCCATATGACCTTATCACGGGGTGTCTCCACAACCCACATTACTGAGGGGACCTCCGTGAGGATAAAGGATTCTGAATTATTATGAGCTCATAGACAAATATTATAAGCACATTACAAAATCCATTCGGTGAGAGCTAGTCAGTAGATACAGAAACAAGATTAACTAATCAATTACAGGTAATAAATACTAAGGGACCACACCCTACAAGGAACAATAAGGGCATGAAAATTAATTGCAGTCTAATTTAGGTGAAGGAGAGTCTACAAATAAAAATATAGCAATGAAAAATTTTAAAAAATCAGTACATTGATTTAAGAGCAAAAAGTGTATCATTGTGCTGGAAAGATGGAGCCAAGGCCATATTCTGTGTTACTTTGGACAGTGCTGGGCTATGGCCAGAAACTCTGGCTGCTACGAAGAGAGAAGGCCCTGCTGGTGGTACACATTCTTCATTTATTTTCCCCCTTTCTCTTTAAATTTAGATGACCTTATTTTTTGTTGCCTTTGTAATGTGGAGGTGGATTTATAATCTTTGTTTACAAAGAACAGGGTAATACACCAGCAGATAGGATGATACAGAAGCCTAAAATTGTGCTAGAGATGGAAGGGAGGACCTATGGAAGAAAATTGCTTTTGGAAGACAAAACTGTGTTTCTTGTTCTTTTTCTTGTTTTCCCTGACTGCATTGTGTTCTGTGCCAGGGGTTTGTGGGTCCCCACCTTTACCACCTCCCTTTGGGGTAGCTGCAGGGGGCATCTCCTTCATCTGTGGCACCTGAGCAGTGTTCTTTTTGAGAGTCTTGCCTTGGGCAGTGGTGCCCATTATGAAATAAGCAATTCTCATTTTGTCTCCTAGATTTTTCTCCCATGCTAAACCTGGGTCTGCTTTCAAGTGTTCATTCTTCCTCACACTTCAAAGTTGGAAGTGTTGGATATTATTATTTTTCTTGTAGTGCTGATATAGAGTAGATTTGTGATGAGCTGTCTACTGCCGTGTCTTGACTAAAGTTTATCAAAATGCAGGATATTCAGCTGTTCTTTGACACTTTAGTTGTTGCTTTAAATTTAAAATAACTGATATGTATGGGTTTTGAAGAAGCTTGTTCATGCCCCATCCACAAGTTCTTCTATTTATCCAGCCCCTCCCACCTCCTGCCCATGGTATATGTCCCACAACAAGGGACTTCTGGATGTCTAATTAAAGTTACTTAAATATCAAAAAGGCAGCTAGAAAAAAAAAGCATAGCTGTGCCACTTATGTGATTGCATGCATTCCTTTTTTTGTTATCATCTAAGTTATTTTTGGTTTTGACATCCAAGAAGCCCCCAAGTGAACACACAAGTGCACTACTATGTTGAGAAATAAAAGATAAACATAGCATAATTGGCTAAGACTGGGATCATGACGTGATGATGCGGTGACTGTGTCGTGTTGCTGACATTTGTATGTTTGAAGAAATACATATATGTAATATTTGAGTATATGCAATTTTTGACTTCATAATATTTGACGCAGTGTGGGTAGAGTCTTTGTAATGTTATCGTTGGTTAAGTGGTAACCAACGATAACATAATTTACCCTGGTGGTACAAACATAACCTTATATTTTTTAATCCTTGAGTTCTTAGCTCTTCTTTTTCTCACTCTAAAGATAAAGTCGAACATGTTTCTTGCTGTTTCAAGGAAGATTCCTGTTCCTGTGTCCCTGTGTCTTATGCATATTCGTAATACATCGGACCCTGTTGGTTATAAGTGATGGATGGAGCTTGAGGGATTGTATTATAGGCAAGTCTCCAAACCATGTGTTTGCCAGTATTTCTTTCTTCATCTCTGTTTCATCAAATCTGTGAACTAGAAACAAAATTGACAGTGTGGAATTCAATTTTCCCTTTCCGTGTTTCCTGGCACTCCCTTGGATAATTAGAGCTGTGTGATGAAGTGGTGCAGATGGAGGTGGCTGAGGGCACAGAGGAGAAGCAGGGATGGGAGTCCTGGCATAGGAGGCCCCCTCCATCCTTGGAGAGGCAAGTTGGATTTGTTCTTAACAGTGGGGAAAATATAACTTATTTTCTATGAGAGTCCAGGCAGTGATTTCTGAGACAACATCTATGTCTTCTTAATTTAAATGGATGAACTTCACTGCATATGGAAAACATCGCCTACCTTTCTTACAGAAACTGTGTTTTGTGAGGATTAAAGCAAAGAGTTGTCCTGGTTTTTATTACTTCATTGGATTCAAGTTATAGGAAATAAGCCTGAATTTGGTGACATACTTCAGATTTTTCCTGTTTTGCTCAATCTTATTGACAAAGGACAGAGGTTGAATTGTTGAAGTTACATATGCGAAATCAAAAGATCTCAGCTAATCTTGAGGAAAGTTTTTGATGAGTTGGATAGGAAGTTTAACTCTAAGTATAAGAAATGAGAAATGTGTTAGAATAGAGAACATTTTATTAGCTTATTAGTATTATAACTATCTCCTAAGTTTTCTTTAATGTGTGACTCTAATATTCTCTAATATTCGAAGTGAATTTGCAGTGAGTATAAAGATGTTCACTTCTGATTTGTAGCACACTCCTCATTGGAAGAAACACACAATACAAACTCCCAGATTTTAACAACAACAGTAATAACAGCTGCTGATTACAGAGTACCTGCTCTAAATCAGATGCCCTGGGAGGTTCTCCCATTAATTAAATTCTCAGCAGTCATTACCCACATGTGACAGTTAAGGACCCTGAGACTTGAGGAGGCCAAGGATTCAGTCTCAGACCCTGGAGCTGATGAGTGTTGCCATGAGGCTTCTCTGTCATCAGCCCCTTAGATCACCTGGTGTCCTCGAGGATGCCGGTAGGAGGCGGCAGGCAAGAGAGTGAAGCTTTCTCTCCAGGGCTTGGCTAAATCACTCTGCTTCTCAGTGCCCCATTTTCCATCTTCAAATAATAGCACCCAGCTCTTGAGTAGGGTGAGTTAGTTCAGGAAGCGAGATTTAAAGAGTCACACAGGAAGCCCTCAGCAAGTTCACAGTCACGTAGGTCTCCTTTTCCTATGCCTTCCATGGTCAGCTGCTGGGACCACTCTTCTCTCCCAGATCAGCACACACCTGCTCCTTCTGGTCCAGCCCAGGTGTGCTCTCATGTGTTATCCTTTCTAAGGCAGGGTGCAGGGCAGGGGATAACTCTGCCTCTGTAGCTTCTCCATCCTCCAAGCGGCCACTGCCCCTCCTATGTTACCAAGACCTCTCCTCCTGGCCTTAGCTCCTAGGCTCAGGCCCCAGCTCCTCCTTTCTGTGCATTTCCTACCATAAGCTCATCCTCTGACCCCACACCCTGCCCTGTTGTCATTAAATGCTCTGAATACCTGAGCTCCTTTGAGTGTTACAGTGATGAGTTTTACTAGAGCCCTTCCTGTGATATTTATCTTCCTTTTAGCATTTAAGATGATAAGGGGAGGGTGGTGGTAGACTAGGGAGGAAAGAATGAGAAGATTAAAAAGGGTTGGGAACAGAAGACACAAATGCCTAAAGATAGGAGCAATAAAATTCCTAAGAAAACCTCAAGGTGTGTTCCTGTTTCAGGGGCTAATCTGCAATATTACATTCTTTGGCAACAGACTGTCCAGATAGAGTGATTATTCCTGAGCTTCTGTGGGACTTGGTGAGTCTGGAATAATAGGAGGCAGGTGGGAACCTGGAGGTGGGGTTGGAGAAATGGGAATGAGAGAGCCAGCTAGAATCAGAAATACCCAGCTTAAGGATCTGCAGTAGCCAAAGACCCCCACGCACCTACCCACTGCCTTTCTCATCTGCCCCCACCACCCTAACCTACCACCTTTCTGGAACTCTAGTCCTTGTTCTTCTAGGCCCTGGGAACTGCCCTTTGGCTTGTTGGGGTTGAGGTATGGATGAAGATAGGTCCTCAAAATGCAAGACAAACTGAATTTTCCCCTGGTAGCATTTTAATTTCGTAGTTGGTTTCTGTAGTACATGTGTTACTGTGCTAACTGAGGATATAGTGTGTTATGTTGCACTCATTATGAATAGCCTGCAGATTACTTGAAGTACATAGTTTCCCTTAAGAACGTTTATTATGATTTCTATATAGTCTGCTTACAAATAAATTTCTTGAGCAAAGCCTGTGTATAAGCAGTAGATGTATGCATTTATGCTTGATTCATAAAGCATTAGAGTTGCAATGGAAGTAATGTGAGCCTTAGTTTACTGTGAGAAACCTACTTAGTAACTTGTGTGTGTCAGGGAAAGAGAGAAGGGGTCGGGGGTGGGGGGGCGGTAGTGGCAGGAGGGGGGTCAGGGGAGGGGAGGGGAGGAGGGACAAGGATGATTTAAACAGAGATTTGAATTGTACCTTCTCTGGAGTTTGCTAGGAGGAATTAAACCTATGGATTAATTCAAGCAAAATATCTCATGTGTGTAACCTTTAAAACTGTGTTGCATTTATTAAGCCTATTTTGTATAAATTTGCCTTCAACTAGACAGTTATTCTCCCTGGCATTCTGTTTTTTTTTTTTCAATTGAAACATACAGATTTTACCAAAACCCCTTTCAGTACCTTTAATTCTTTCTGCTAGGCCATATGCAGAATTTTGAACATCACTATTAATTTAACTTCATTTTAAATGAATAAAATCAGCACATCCACAGTTTGCATATATTTTCTGAACAATTGAATACTTGTTTTATCTTTTGTCCAATAATTTTTTCAACCAATTTTGGGCCAATGGTCACCAGTGATTTTGCAGCATAGGCAGTGTGCCTCATGAAATAAGCCTATAGGAAATAAAATAGGCAAAAATCAATAAGGTTTCATGGAACAGTTTCTGCAAGGAGCAGAAAGGCAAGCATGACTCAGTAAAGTGGCAACAGCCCATGACAACAAGCCCAGATCTGATTCCCATCAGAGCCACCCTTGTACTGAGCACAGTGAATATTTCTGTGATATCCTGTCCCCATATACCAGGAACATTTTGCACTGGTTGCACAACCCCAGCAAGGGGCTTTGCATAGACTTTCAACAGGGTACTTGGGAGATGAAACTCAAACTCTTTCCCCACCCCAACATGGAGTCTTCCTCTGCTGCTTAGCATACAGCTCAGTGGTGCAATCATAGCTCACTGTAGCCTTGATCTCTGGGGCTCAGGTTCTCCTATCTCAAGTATCTGGGAATACCATGGTGGGAATACCACCATGCCTGGCGAATTTTTTTATTTTTACTTTTGGTAGAGATGAGGTCTTGCTGTGTTGCCCAAACTGATCTCAAACTCCCAAGCTCAAGCATTTCTCCCATCTCAGCCTCCCAAAGTGTTATAGGCATGAGCTACTGTGCCCAGCTGAATACTTGAAGTCTTGATGCCAAAGGGAGGGAGGATTTGTTGTCTGCTCTTTGGTATTCCTGAGAGTGACACATGGGGCTGGGTTCTCTGTGACACTGTTATATAAGTCAAGCAGATCCTTTGGAACTTTATGTGGGAAGTATTGTTGGGCAATTTTAATTTATATTCTGAACACTTGAAAGGGTTAATGTAACCAGTGTTTGGGCATTTGGGTGGTGTTTGCACATATATCAGCCTCTGTTTCTGAGAGACTCGGGATAGATTAATATCTGGAATTACTTTTTGTAAAGTTTTCCTGGGTATGCCATTGGAATGAATTTGAACTCTGGTTCTGAAATATTTTATGTGATAGTTATGTCCTTCAAAACTCTTACGCACTGATTCTTAATCAAGAAAAAATGAATTAAATCTCCTTAAATGAATTAAACACATTTTCAATTTAGTGTGTTTTTATTACCATCCTTATATCTGTGATAACAGTATTGGATAACAGTATTCGATGAATGAAGCATTATTGAATGACTGACACTCCTCAAATATCCAGTTCTTCTCTGTCCATCATTCACTTCAAGTGTTGCTTTTTTCCTTATTTCAGCTTTTCAAGTGACTTCCGACATTTTTAAAAAAAGGTTTTGAGGCCGGGCGCGGTGGCTCAAGCCTGTAATCCCAGCACTTTGGGAGGCCGAGGCGGGTGGATCACGAGGTCAGCAGATCGGGACCATCCTGGTCAACATGGTGAAACCCCGTCTCTACTAAAAATACAGAAAATTAGCTGGGCACGGTGGTGCGTGCCTGTAATCCCAGCTACTCGGGAGGCTGAGGCAAGAGAATTGCCTGAACCCAGGAGGCGGAGGTTGCGGTGAGCCGAGATTGCGCCATTGCACTCCAGCCTGGATAACAAGAGCGAAACTCCGTCTCAAAAAAAAAACAAAAAAAAAAAGGTTTTGATGAAGCCATATGTTCTGTTAGGTGCATTGTGCACTGCTGTTGCTCTTCCTTTTATCTCTCTCCTTCCATAAGTAGGAGCATATTTTATAAGCTGCTTTTCTCTTTCTAGTCAAGGTACCTGGAAACAGCCCATTCACATTTGTGGGACTGCAGATGAATGGTATTTTGCAATGGGAAGTGAGCCTCCTAGGTCTTAAGCTCCATGGGTTTAGCACAGGAGAGGCATGAGCTGCTCTAAGAATCTCCTGCAGCTATTTATAAAAAGATGGACTCTTTCTCTTCCCTAGGGGACAGAGTATGATGGATTGTCATGGCAGTGTATGAAAATAAAACTCTACAAAGCAGCACAGGAGAGCTGTGTAATCAGTCTGGAATTTAAGATATACAGTTACCAACTTCACCACTGAATGTTGAAAACTGAGACTTGGAAAGTTTTTTTTCCTTTGACAGTGATACTTGTTCAAAATACACTTGCTTGTGATGGAGAAATTGGGTCTAGATTGTCTAGCCCTTTGAAGAGTGAGCATTAAGTGCCACTACACAGTGTGTGAATGAAGCATGAAATGATACCATCAGAGCAGCAGGAGTGCAGAGATGCTTGGTGGATCAGTCTGTGGTTGAACTAAAGCATGGAAGCACACAATAAGATATTTCTAAAACCTGACATAGCTTTTTTGTGCTATTCATGTGCACCTAACAGTGCCTTAGCCACCTAACTCTGTGAGACATCATGCTGATGAATTGCCCCCTGTGACTTACCTGTGTGCAGGTTATGCCCACTTTTGTGACGTTTCCCTTCTAGAGTATCTCCTACTCTTGTTCTGTAAAAGATAAACATATGCCAGTGCCATGTTCTTCCATAGAAATCAAAGTATGAGGGATAAATGAGTGAGGGGAAGGGCAGAGGGAAAGAAAATGTGCATGTAAGAATATAGTAGATTCACATTAGTGTGTTGTGATCTCAATACAGTAGATTAACATTAGTATGCTACGACCTCATGGAGAAATTTTATAGCTGAATCATTGCTGAGTCTGACCAAGATCAAAAGCTTGGAACTGGTAGCCAGTTAAGACTGTTTCTCAAAGACAGAATGTGTCATTCATTTCTGGGCTTTCCATCCATGCCACAGTTCAGTTATTGAATATCCTTTAAATGCCACATTCTGGGTAACCACATAAGAAATACTCAAATGTTGAAGGCAGAGTACCTGGCTCCAGGGCATTTATCATCCAGATGTGGACCACCTTCCTATTCATCCTGCTTGGAATTTCATGGGCCTTCAGGACTGAGAAGCTGTTTGCCTTCAACTCTGGACACTTTTCTTATTTCTTTAGTTTTGTCGGTTACTTTCTCTATATTCTGTTTGTTATTTATTCTTTAATTTTTTTTTCATATTGGACATTTGTTAAAACTTCTAAGTTCTTGCTTGTTTTAACTTTTCTTTCACATATATTCATCCTTTTTTTTTCCTGTGGGAGATGAATTGCCTTTTGGGATAATTCTTTGGTTCTGTATTCCAGATTACTAACTTAATCCTCAGCTATGTCCTTTCTTGTTTGGACCCAATGTTGTTTTCTCATATAAAAATTATCTAAAAATTCCAGAATCACCTTTAAAAAACTATTATTAACATGGTAGTCTATTTCTTTTCAGACCCCTTTCAAAATCTTCTTGTCATCTTAATACTTATTTACTAAAGCATTCCTTGAATTATTGGTTGTATTTGCTGCTTCTCCTTCTTGGTCTTCATTTTCTGCAAATATTAAATTTTGTGGTCATGTATACATTTCCATGCTTGACATCTGATATTATACAATTTGTGAGGCTATATTTGTTTTCAGCTACTTTTCTCTAGGGATTGTGGGAAATAGGTGCTGAGAGAGGTGTTTGCTGGTTCTGTGGAGATGCTTGTTCTTTCAGGGTTTTGGCAGTCTCCTATAACAAACTTGCAAGAGCCTGCTGTGTGTACACACTCTGCCAGGCTGGGTGTACCCCCTTAAGCATGTAGGTGGTGCTTATAAGTATCATGGTAAAATTATGGCTTGGGACTCAGGGTAAAATTTAAAAAAGGGAACAGATTACATTGCACTGTGGGCAACAAGAAACACTTTATGCGAGATTCTGAGATGGGCCTGGAAGAATGGATGATATTTCAACAGGAGGTAATGAGGGAATGCAATTTCAGTGTGGGCACCTGAATGGACAAAAGGACAGGTGTCATAGAAAACAGGTTCTGGGAAACCTGCATCATCTAATTCACTAGAGATGGAAAATAGTGATGCTATAAATAGCAAATGAAGTCAGTTGGGCACTTAGATGTTTCAAGTACCACCATCCATCTGAATAGTTGCTTAATCCAGTAATTGGGGAGTGGCCCCAGATGCTTCTTCTTTCTCTTTATCCATAAAGTTAGCGTTCTTGGATTTTCCTCCTCCATAACATCCTTCAAACCTGTCCTCTTTTCTCTATTCTCATGTCTGTCACAGTTTTCTCAGTCATTGGTGAAATATTCACTACTTTACACTTTTGTTTTGAAACTGATGGAATTGTCCCAGAGAACTGATGTTTATGGTTTCTTTTAAATAAGTACAGAAATTTACCCTCCCAGTCTTAAATCTTGAGAAACTTTTATTTGTCTTATCTGAGTTCCTTTTTCAGGAAATCAACCATCAAGCCTCCCAGATAATATCAAGGAACTGAAACATTCCAAATCACAGCATCAGAACAATGAGACACCAGACCCCTCACCCAACATGGCGGCCTAAACCACCACCTGCTGCCTGTTGACTAAGTCTTCTTCCTTACCGCTTCCTGGTTCCTGTTTTCCTACACATAGTTAGATTTCTTCCCTGTTATGTAAACCCCTAAATTTAGTTGGTTTAGGAGATGGATTTGTGACTGATCTCCCATTCTCCTCTGCTGCAGTACCTGAATAAAGCCTTGTCCTAGTAATTGGCCTTCTGTGTGGCAGCAATGGCACCTATCTATGCTATATCCTAGATGTTTTGGTAGCAGTTCTGTGAAGGCAGGAAAATTGATTGTAGAGTAAAGTGATATATTTGGTTTGGGGCATGTGTCTAGCTTATTAATAGTATGTTTTCCTCATAGAGATGTCTAGTACACAGTTAGAAATAGAGGTATAAGCTGGGCATCATTGCACATGCCTGTGGTCCCAGCTACTAGGTAGGTTGAGGTGGGAGGATCCCTTGAGGCCAGGATTTTGAAGCTGTAGTGTGCTATGATCATGCCTATGAATAGCCACTGCAGTTTAGCCCAGGCAATAATAATATTAATATATAGTGGCCTTGTCTTTAAAAAAAATAAAAAAGAAAAGAAATAGAGGCCTAGTATTTGAGGGAAAGGTTATTGATAAAGCAGCAGATTTCAGAGAGATTGTAGTTTAATGTATGGGAATAGATTTAATACATGGAGGGAAAATCAATAAAGAAAGGCAAAATGAGGCCCTAGTACAAAACCAACGATACTCCTAAATATAAGGAAACAGCTGCCCTCATGTAGTGAGCACAAGACCCACATTGTTTGAAGGACACCAACATATGTTCTGTCCTCTCCCTTTGAAGAGAGTCTAATTTAACACGTGTGATAAGACATAACCCGAATGAAACATTCAGTAGCAGTGACTAGTATGTCAGTGAGTGCCAAGTGAGTGATACATGCCTTGGGTCTCAGTTTATGTTCTCGAAGATCTAATAGCCTTATCAAAACCAAAGAATTCTATGATAAAATAAGTTTGGCAGTTCCTTTACTCTTGGCTTAACAAAGTTAACACATCTTATTATATACAATGTTTTCCCCACCAAGTCCTGGAAAGTTGTATTCTGCTGGTTAAGGAATATTTCTCTGTTGTGGTCATCCCTAGAAGCTAGAGTCTCAGAGTTGGTATGGCATAGACAGTTGGCATAGAGATCTTCTAACCAGTTTCTTCAAACTTTTCTCCTGCATATAGCCTAGAAGAATTTTTAAACAATAATGTAAATAATATACTCCCCTCATATGCTTATAAATTGACATGCAAATCTTTTAAGAATTATAAGTTGCAAAATATGAGTAAAGGATGTCATTTCCAATAAATTATAAATATTGGCACTTAAAAATTAAATGGTGTTACTCTTCTAAAGATATAATCTAGAATCTACATTCCCTAGTACTTTGAGGCGTATTATTTTCATTTTAAATCATGAACAAGTTCTCTTTAACATTTAGAAATGTTATGTCATTTCTTTTCCTTGGAGTCATTCATTGTATGTCCTTTGAATTTACTTCTAATATCGTGTGTTTGCTTTCTTAATGCTTTTATGGCTCACAGTCTATATCTAAAATAAACACATAAATTAAAAGAATACTTTAAAAAAAAGTCTCATTACCATAAAGTTCTGTTGTAAAATCAAATTCTTCTGGATTGAGTAATTATAATGAACAGTAACACACAGTTGATTTGAACAACATAGATATATTAAGGACTGATAAATAATAATTAAGCATAATAACTGAAATTTCATTTGAAATGCATCTTTTTGAGAAGAAAAGATCTTTTATTTTTTCTAGTTAGTTAATTGATTAATTAATTAATTTAGTTGCTTTTTTTTGAGATGGAGTCTCACTCTGTTGCCCAGGCTGGAGGTCAGGGGCACGATCTCCACTTACTGCAACCTCTGCCTCCCAGGTTCAGGCAATTCTCCTTACTCAGCCTCCTGAGTAGCTGGGATTACAGACATGTGCTACTATCCCTGGCTAATTGTATTTTGAGTAGAGACAGGGTTTTGCCATGTTGGCCAGGATGGTCTTGAACTCCTGACCTCAGGTGGTCTGCCTGCCTTGGCCTCCCAAAGTGTTGGGATTACAGGCGTGAGCCACCGACGCTGGCCTTTTTCTAGTTAGTTTATTTACCTATAAGTGATAATATATTGCCATAATGAGTATCAGTAGATCATATTGATAATCCAGTGTAAAGCTGACAGTAAGGAAAGATACAGTGGCACCTCCTAAAATATTTATGTATTGTGTGAAATAAGTTGATGGACATGTAATATCTGTGTCATGGGAGTACATTAGATACCATTTGGGGTTATTATCGTACTACTCCTGCTCTTTTCTAGTAATTAACAGTTGGCCACTACAAACTTGTACCTTGGATAAAATATAAAATGTGTTTTTTATAATTACAAAAGGGTTTCTAGCTTTGTGAAAGATTTTAAATGATTCAATATGTGAAGTGATTTCTGTGCTTTTTTTCTATCATATTATTCCATGAAATAAGGCATACTTGTACAGGGATGAACTTTGGCTGTTCTGTTTCCCTATAACAGTATGATAGATAGCATTATCTCTGGTAGGATAATTGGGGTCAGACTGTAAATCTGGACTTGTGTTTGCACCATGTGATTCTCTGAAGTCTTGGGATGTGCAGACCCAAGGCAGCCTGCTGTGTTCCTCTGTGCTGTCTTAGTCCAACTGCTGGTCTTCACTTGGAGTAAGACTCCCAAAAGTTGGAAGGGAATGAGGCTACAGACCTCTCTATCTGAGCTTTGAGGGATGACAAAAATGTTTCATGCCAGAAAAGAAAGCTGTGCAGCAAGGCAGATGGCACACAGGGAAGATGGTGTCTGTCCTTAACTTCACACTCTCTGAGTCAGGGCAGCCTAGGGGTTTTGCAAGTTATTCACTTCCCTCCCCCAAGGCAAAATTACTTCCCTTTTATCTTGGCCAACACCCTCTTTGGAGGAAGCTCTTCACTAAAGTTGTGAGGGAAAAAATGTCACTTAGTTTCTAGGGAATATGATTCTATACAACAGCAGTCTCTCTTCTATACTAATTTAGTGTTTTTTTTGTTGTTGTTAGTCTTGTATTGGAAAGCAGCTTAGTAGTTGAGAAACTATTATTAATTTCCTTGGCTAGGTCTAGGTGATATGTCCTCTCCATGAGAGCTTTAAAACGTATCTAACTATTCACTTACTTTACTTCGTTCAATCATTTACAAACAGTTGTGACTTTATCCTAGGGTAAGATTAATTCCTTCCTTTTTTGTGCCTCTTTCTGCCAGGTACAGCCTAACATCCTAGTGCCTATAATACTCGATTGCTTCTTGCATGCCTGGTGTCCTCCCACTGGACTCTGACGTTATATTTATTTATTTGTCTACCCTAGAAGTGGAATATGCAGTGAATTCTGAGAGAGGATAAAGAAAGAACTGCCTAAGCACTTGGACAGTGTTTAATCATCACTTGCTTTTAGTAGCTATGATATCTTGGGGCAGCTTTTGAACCCCCAAAATGGAAATAATAAGCCTTGCCTCACAGAGTTGTGGTTGAAATTAAATGTCTATAAAACACATACTCTGTGCAGGTGCCTGTGAAATGCTTAATTCATATGAAGTGCCACTCTTAGTTTTACTGGTGGAGCAAATGAATAAATGAATGAGAGAGGATGTGTTGATTCTGTGAAGCTGTGAACATAGCTCCTGCCCATGGAGAATTCATGTTCCAGCAAAGCTGGATACATAGGAATGTGTCATGGGAGTACAGAAAGTGGAGAGGCTTATAGAAGGAGCTCTAGAAACCTCAGGCATGAAAAGTATAATTCTTTTTAAGCTTAGGCTTGAGGAAGCTTCCTGGGAGAGTTAAGTCCTGAACAGTGGTTTCAGGAAAGAGTATCATACTTGTTTAGGTGGTCAGTATGGTAGAGACAGTGGGCCTGAGAAACTATTTCCAGTGTTTTCATACTTCTATGGTGTTATCAGTATGGAAGAGGGGCAGGGGAGTGCTGGGAGAAGGTAGGTCCTTGGCTAGGATTCCACCCCCATGCTTGTGCCCATGAATGTAGGTGAGGACAGGCACTCCTGCCTTTGTGCCCGTATGCTGCATTTCCCAAGACCACTCTGGCCTGCCATGTCCCCATCCTGTGCCTATGAAAACTCTGAGACCTTAGCAGGCAGACACACAAGCAGCTGGACGTCGAGAGGAACACATCAGCGAAAGAAGACACAAGAGACTGGATGACGAGAGAATGTTGAGGGGAGCACCCCGGCAGAAGAGCACATCGACAGACACTGGCATGCCACCGACCTACAGAATGATGCAGAGTTTGGCCAGGGCAGAGGAGAGTGGCTGCACTCCAGGGCAAAACCATCTGCTGATGTTTGAGAGTGGCCTGAGTGGCTCACCTCCAGGGGAAACCATCTCCCTTCTGGCTTGCCCATCTGCTGAGAGCTACTTCCACTCAAGAAAACCTTGCACTCATTCTCCAAGCCCACTGGGGCTTCAGCTGTAAACATTCATCCCTAGGTACTGCTGTGGGGTCAGAGCCCCACAGCCTGCTTGTCTGTATGCTCCCCTAGAGGTTTGAGCAGTGGGGCACTGAAGAAGCAAGTCACATCCCCAGGGGACAAAGGAACTTTTCCCATTTCATTTTGAAGGGGAGGGGGCCTGGAACAGGAGGCAGCCCCTCCATGAAGGACTTTTTTCCAAGAGGCAGCCAGGAACCATGGAAGTGATATATGAAGTGGATAGTCTCATGTTAATTTGTGAAGTCCCCAACCCCTATTTGTGAAGTATGTTGCTAATAAATATTTTTGTTTATCTTAAGCTAGGGTGAGACTGTGCAGGATCTTCTGGGAAAGATGTGGAGGGGTCTCTTACAAGACCTCGTGTGCCTGCCTGTATCCCAGCTCCCATATTAGCTGCATCCTCTCTTAGCCAGATGTCATACTGAATGGCAGCAGGAAGCTTTGTCCTTGGAGCTGCCTGCCACATGTACGTCTACAGAGGTACATCTGTTCCCTGGCTGTGCACTGCAGGGAGGGCCTGGCTGGGGGCTGGTGATGGCCTGCTCTGCTCAGAGGGTCAATTAAATAACTGCGTTCAGGCTGCTCTAGCTCATTCCAATCAACAGGCACCTCCAACTGAACAAAAGGTGATTATCTTAGAATGTGGCCTCTGCAGATCTTCAGACAGTAACCCCCAAATCTATTCACAGACTGGCTTTACTATGATTTTTTTGTGTGATTCTTGAGGAGAGAACACTTAGAATCTGTTGGCAAGACCATGATTTTGACTGCAGAGGTAATTATGATGACAGATACCTAAATAGCTTTACTGGCCTCTTCAAGGCACGCCCAGCCAGAGTGGCTTCCCTGGGGAACTTGCCTCTTCAGTTCAGAAATGTTTCCCCAGAAGGTTCCAGGCCTTTTATGTTGCCAGGCTGATGATCCTTTGGGCACAGCCACCTCCTGTGGGTGACTTCCCTGGCTAGCACCATGATGGCCTCGTCTCTCTTTGGCTTCTCTCCTGGCAGCTGGGCCCTTCCCATTGATTCTTCATAGCACAGAGACCAAACTGTCATTTGCAGCCTACCTTTGCCAGAGGCTCCGCTAATGTGGAGGGAAATGCAGCATGAAAATAAAGCAGCAGGTCAAGATCTACACGTGGGCTCTTCTGCTGGCTCCCACCTGCTTCCTCAGGCCCTGGCCAGATCAGGAAAACACCACAAGTCAGCCTACCTTGTGGAGCTACTGATTCAAGAAAGAGAAGGAAATTCTTCTGTAACCCCAATCCAAATCCCAAATTCTTCTGTAACCCCAATCAAAATCCCACCTCCTCATTCCCTCCTAGGACTGATCTCAGTGTTAGTGATGGAGAGAAAACCCATCTGGTAGAACTCACTTCCAGCCCCAGGATGTTGTTCTGGCTCTGTGGCTTAGCAAGGCAATCCCATAATAGTCTACCAGGGACCACACTCTCCATAGTCTGGGTTCCTTGGAGTTAAACAACACCTTACTACCTTACTGAGTAGTATGGGAACAGTCTTGTCCAAGGTGGGTTGTACTATGCAGGGGCACTTGCTTTCAGCCTCTCTGCAGTTAAAATATAGAGATTGTCACTGTGAAATATGGAAAAGACATTCTTGTTACCTAATGTGATAATGTGTTAAAGATGCCAATGTCAAGTAGCCCTGTTTTTTTACTCATAAGACAAATACTTAGAATTATGATAGAATATGGTAGTTTCCCCTTATCCACAGGGATATGTTTCAACACCCCCAGTGGATGCGTGAAACCACTGAGGCAAGTACCGAATTCTATATATACTATGTTTTTTTCCTATGCATACATACCTATGATGATGCTTAATTTATGAATTGGGCACAGAAAGAGATGAACAACAATAATAAAATGGAGCAATTACAATAATATGCCATTATCACTAGTCTTGTGCTTTGGTGTCATTATGAAGTAAAATAAGGGTTCCTTGAATACAAACATTACAATGCCCTAACAGTTGGCCTGATAACTGAGCTGGCTACCAAGTAATTCATGGACAGGGCAGGTACTATCTACAGTGTGGATCTGCTGGTCAAAGGGATGGTTCATATCCCCGGCAGGACAGAGTAAGATAGAATGAGATTTCATCATACTGCTTAGAACAATGCACAGCTTATGAATTGTTTATTTCTGAAGTTTTCCACATGATATTTTTGGACCACATTTAATCATGGGTAACTGACACTGTGAAAAACTAAGCAGCAGATAAGGGAGGACTACTGTCTTGCCACTTTATAAACATATCTGTTTGAGATGTGACTCCATATTTAGTTCTATTTCCTTCCTTCTTCAAGTAATCATTTACATTTATATTACTGACAGCACCTTGCCCCTGATGTGTACTTTTAAACTATGCTTTACTTCTCTCTGAGCTTCAGTACTTCTTGTCCTCCATCAAGTTTCACAGGAGGTATGTGTATATCCAGTGCTATTGAGGCAAACTCTAAAATATCCCATCCACTTCAGAATGCATGGCCTGGGCTATAATGTGGAAATATTCTTACCTCCCTTTGTGATTTATTTGAATCAGAACACTTTCTAGCTATAATATTTTCATTTGTAGTGAATGGAAAAAATAAAAGGCAACATTAGTGACTGAACTCATTAATTTGTGTTTGACCTGAGAGTTTCTGTTCTGATTGGTACTTTTTATACTATGAACTTGTGGACTGATATTTGCAATTTTGCCAATAGATAGAGTCACCAGAGAATGTTGCATATAAAATGGGCACAGAATATTTGTAGGTATAATTTTGTTGCTCAGGCTGTTTGTTTGATGTGTTCTCTGGGTGGGAGAGGAGTGTTATCTCCAGCTTATTCTGCATTGTCATTTTTTAAAGCAAGTGAAGCATTCTCAAGCTGCTTTGGCCTTCATCGCAACCCTTAGAATGAAGTCTCTCGAGGCCTCTGTCGACCCTGAAACCCACCTAAATAAATGGCAAACTCTACTCTGTTTTCTTCATTTTCTTTCCATCACCTGAAATGCTCAGCCTCCCATGGCTTCCCAGATGCCATACACTTGTGTGTTCTTGGCCTTCCTCTCTTGTTTTCACACCGCCTTTTGCATTTCCTTTCCTGCAGCAGCTGTGTGCTGTGGGCCAGGCTTGCTCTTTGGGGAACGTTTGTTGTATAGTCACTGTGACATCCTGTGCAGTGTAGGATGTTCAGCAGCATTCCTGGCCTCTACCCACTAGATGCACACCCCTTGTGACACTCAGAAATGTGTCTAGACATTGCCACATGTCCTCTAGGAGACAAGAGTCTTCCCTGGTTGAGAACCACTGTCCTAATGTTTCTCACATTTGTAGTATCCATTTGAGTCTTGTTGTCCTATTCAGGATTTAATATTTCATGACCCCAGGATGCTTACAAAGCTTCTGTATGTATAAACTCTCTTCCCTCCACTCCCTGCAGAGACACAGAATAGAGCAAACCAACACTGTGGTGTTTCCATGGGTGAAAGGTTATTTGGAGACTTCATGAGTACAGACTAAGAAAACAGAAAGATGGTATTGTGGGGACATGGGAAAGGGGAATGCCTGCATTTCACACATTTACTTCCATGAACAGAAAGATGCCTATGGGCAAGAGTGTCCAGCAGACAGATAAAAATTCAGCTTTGATGTGATGGTTAATATTAAGTGTCAACTTGATTGGCCTGAAGGATGCAAAGTATTGTTCCTGGTGTGTCTGTGAGGGTCTGCTAAAGGAGATTAACATTTGAGTCAGTGGACTGGGAGAGGCAGACCCACCCTCAACATGGGTGGGTGCCATCCAATCAACTGCCAGCTCAGCTAGAATAAAGCAGGCAGAAGTTGGAAAGAGCAGACTTGCTACGTCTTCAGTCTTCATCTTTCTCTGGTGCTGGATGCTTCCTGCCTTCGAACATCGAACTCCAAGTTCTTTGGCTTTTGCACTATTGAACTTAAACCAGTGATTTGCTAGAAGCCCTTGGATCTGCTTCCCTGCTTTTGAGGTTTTGGGACTCAGACCAGCTTCCTTGCTCCTCTGCTTGCAGATGACCTATTGTGGGACTTCACCTTGTGATCGTGCGAGTCAATACTGCTTCATAAACTTCCCTTCGTCTGTACATCTGTCCCATTTGTTCTGTTCCTCTAGAAAACCCTGACTAATATACTTGGACAAAAGGGGCCCCAAGGCCCAACCTGCTGACTGGTTGGATTTGTCTTTATTGGCTCCTTGCACTGGCTGCTCAAGAGCCACAGGAGTAAGTGTTCACTTGTTCTTCCTCTCCATGGGGATGGAAGTGGGCATATCTTCCATCCCCATTCCTGATCCACTTTCACTGTCACCTCACAGACAATTCCATGGTCTCTATTTGGGCCTCATCATGGTCTCCCATTCTAGTACTTCTGAAGTCAGAGCACCATTGTTCTTGCCTGAGCATTACCTGGATTCTCTCACGAGCTGGCCCCACTTTTCTGTGCTGCATTTGGGACATCACTGTTCACAGGAAGCCTCTAGAAGAAGTAGCGTGTCCCACTGTTCTGCGATATCAGTTGGGAGAGTGTGCACCAGTCATGGAGGGGACACATGAAATACTGTGGGGTCTCAGACACGCACTAGGCAGCCCAGGAGCAGGTGGGTGTGGTGATATGGTTGGATTTTTGTGTTTTTTCCTCAGTAGCATTTTCTTTATTTGTAAGAAGAGATATTTTAGTATTTTATAAAATTACTAAATTTTATTGCTCATTTTTTCCCTCATAACTTTAAGGGTTTATTTCTTTTTCTATTTACTTATTTTTTTCTGTTAGTAACTACTAGACTATTTCTATCAGCAAGGTGCATTTTTAATACAGTTGTATTTTTTATTTTCTTGTGCAGTTACTAAGATTAAAAGCTTTGCTTTGCCATTAATAATAGAACAAAACACCATCCAAACTGTGGTTAAAACATGGTTTTCTTCTGGGATGTGGTGAAAGGAGAAAGACCTCACCATCACAGTGTGCTTTGCCTAAGCTGACTTAAGACCAGTTTGTGTCCTGGCTGTTAGTGCATGAACTCTGGCCCTGGGGAGGCTCACTGGGCAGGCAGCACTGCTCAGCATGGTGCTGGCTACTTGCTGGGGCTTCCAGGGTAAGTGGAACCTCTATCACATTTTCCAGACTTAAGCTTCTCTTTATGGATTTACACCAAATGCTGACACACATCTGTCTGTCTTTAAGATTTGGAGATACTGCTTTTCTTTTACTTCAGCTAGCATTAAGCCTTGCTGCATTTCATGTGCAGTGGCCATCAGTGCTACCAGAATTTCTGTCCAACAATTAAAAGAGGAAATTGCCTAGGAAGAAGTGGCCAGGAGCCAGGAGGTTGAACTAAATAGCGTTCCCAAATTGTTTGCAATTGTCCTAAAGAGGAAATTGCTAAGGCTCTGGTTCCCAAACTGTGGGGTAAGGCTCCCTGTAGTACTGGAACAACTACCCCATGTTGTAGGTGTTAACGTTTTCAAGGGAAACACAGTGGGACACCATGCAGAGGACTACTATGAGATTGTTTCGACTTAGCCATTTAATAAATGGAATGGATAGGTCTTGCTTTCGGTGTAGGAGTACAGTATCACTGAAAGGTAAGAGCACTATGAACTGAGAAGGTTTGGCAACTTCTGCTCTAAGGCAATAATGAAGGTTTTTGAAAAGCTGAGGATATAGCCAGGTGTTTGTGAGGGATGGAGGATAGATATGAAAGGATGTGAAGGAGAGGAAGACACAGATTTGGAAGCTGGATAATTGAGCTAAAATGACTCTTTAATTTACAAGGCATAGAGGATGGCTGATTTCTGTGGTGCCATGGGCTGGCAGTTCATTCTGTTATCCTGACATGCAAGCCCCAAGGCTCCCATCCTCTAGAAGTCAGCACCACCCCAAGCCCCTCAGACCAAGCATTTGTCTCTGTTCTTACCCCAGCATTTACTCAGTCACAAAATATTTATTCGGTATCACTTGCACATTAGGAGCTAGGGAGATGGTAGTAAGCAGAACAGATGGAAATCCCTGACGTCTTGAAGCTTACATTTTTCCAGAATCATATTGAATGGGACATAGTTGGTGCATCCTATGTGCCTGGCATTGCTATAAAAGCTTTGCATATATTAACTCATTTAATCCTTACCATACTTATTCCATAAGGATAGTTAGGATTGCCATTTACATGTATCTGTGTTAACAGTGACTCTCAGGCCACCTTGTTGTTTCTCCTGTTTGGATGTCATCCCCATCAACCTGATATTGGTCGAGAGCTTAGGTACAATAGCAGCATTCTAAACCTCAGTGTCCCTGAGTGAGACTCTGATAGGTGGTGTGAGCCTGCTGCTCTGTGTTATCTCACAGAAAGCTACAGGCTATGTGTTGATTAAGAAAACTTCTGTCCTAGCATATCTTCATCTACATATGTGAGATTTATATTGCATAAAAGACATATTTGGGCCAGGTGTGGTGGCTCACGCCTGTAATCTCAGCACTTTGGGAGGCCAAGGCAGGCGGATCACAAGGTCAGGAGTTCAAGACCAGCCTGACCACCATGGTGGAACCCTGTCTCTACTAAAAATACAAAAATTAGCCGGGCATGGTGGCACATACCTGTAATCCCAACCACTCAGGAGACTGAGGCAGGAGAATCGCTTGAACCTGGGAGGCAGAGGTTGCAGTGAGCCAAGATGGCGCCACTGCACTTCAGCCTGGGTGACAGAGCGAGACTCTGTCTCAAAAAAAAAAAAAAAGAGAAAATGCACATTTGTTGAAGTATTTAAATTTAATGGAAGCTACATTAGCAAAATAGTAAGCCTTGCTTTGGGAATATCCCCTATTAACATGCCTTTCTAGGGCTTGTTCTTCCTGTACTGAGTAGTACTGGCAGTGCCACTCAAACAACTTTCTGATCATAATAAATAACGGCTAACTTATTAGTTGTTCTATCCTGGGATGTCAAGCTTTGTTAACTTTGAAAATGTGAACTGGACATAGTAAAATGGTTTATTTCATTTATTGTGAGGCTCAGTTGTTTTCTTGAAAAGCAGAAACTAAGAACTTAAAGATGCTGCATATTTTATGGTTATAACAAATGAAACTCTCGTGAAATAAGAGTATCACTTTCTTTTCCAATAATGAAAGTGCCATTTGTTCGTCATGGAAAATACAGAAAATCATCAAACAAATTTAAAGTAACTTCCATTGTATTATCTAAAGAAAACAACTTGTTGTTGTGTTTTATTTTACCCTTTTTTTGGTCATAGATAAGCTTCCATTTTTTAAATTAAAAATGTATTGTGGGCCAGTGCAATAGCTCACGCCTGTAATCCCAGCACTTTGGGAGGCCCAGACAGGTGGATTGGTTGAGGCTAGGAGTTAGAGACCAGATAATGAGACCCTGTCGCTATATAAAAAAATTTAAAAATCAAAAAATAAGCCAGCAGTGTTGGTACATGCCTGTAATCTCAGCTACTTGGGGGGCTGAGGTGGGAGAATTGCTTGGGCCTAGGAGGTTGAGGCTGCAGTGAGCTGTGATGATGCCACTGTACTCCAACCTGGGTAATAACAAGGACCTGTCAAAAAAACAAAAGCAAAACCAAAAACAAAACGTCTTATTGTGTACGGACTGTGTTCAGGGCACTAGGGTTTGCTTTGGAGCAAAGTAAAATAAACATATGTTCCCTATTAGTACAGGTATAAAGAAAGGCAAATTATTGTGTCCCTCATCTTAAAAACAAATGAACCCAGTTCTTTCCCTCAATCATACATCACTTTCCACTCTCATACATCACTTTCCACTCTACTCTCTGCCCCTTATTTTTCTTCTCATAGCTGTTGAATTGATTTCATTAAAGATAGCTATGGCCTTGTAACCCTTCCCGATTTTCTATTAAAATTCACATAATGGTAGAGGTGAAATAACATGTGCATCTTCACCCCTTCACTGTAGCACCCCCGACAGCTATACTCTGGTTTATAAGACTCTCTCGCATTCTCTCGAGAGCAAATTATTTGAGGTTAAGGACTAGGACTTACCTGTTTTTTGCCCTTGGAAAATAGTGAATGTTTAATAATGTTAGTATCTTCCTGTGAGAGCCTTCACTCTAGCACATCAATGATCTTGGGCCCCGAGTACAAAGGATCACCTAGATTTGTACAACAGAAGCCAAAATGGAATCAGACCACACACTAAATGTTCAGGGAATCTGTCTTATCTTTATCAAGGGCACTTGGCATGGTTGAGCTGGTGGTGTTCTGATTTCCCATGTGAGCGCATGTGCTCATGTCAGTGTATGTATATATCCATAGTGGACATGTGGTTCATCATTGTCGAGAGTCATGGTTTTCTCACAACCGTGAGCATGATTAATTACCTGCTAGAAAGTCGACACACATATTCCACTTGTATTGTTACAGGGCTATTTAGCAGACGTTTCAAGCGCTTTAGAGAGAGGCACTGGGCAGTTCATCATCTGGAGCAGCGTGAGAGTGGCTAACACATTGATCTGAATCAGCACTGGCTGATAATCCAAATCATCTGTGAAGTTTTTAAAAAATAGTGCTTGTATATGTGTATAAATATGTGCATGTGTGCAAAATGTTTATACGTGGTTCTATCTTTTACTTATTAAAGTCAAATGATGCAGGAATCGAGAATTTCAAAGCTTTCAGGATGGTTCAGATGAGTAACTAGTTTTGGAAACTAATGAGTTAGAATTCTTAATGCCAAAAAAAGTTTGTCAGAGGGCACACTGAAACCTGGAAGTGACAAGAGGGCCATGTCTCATGCTCCCTCATGTGTGCTGTGTCCCTCTATGTCCTGCCACTGCTGAAAGGATGCAGAGAGGTGCTTCATTTATGAGTGAGGTGAAACTGCGTTGAGAGTGGCGGAAGTGCATTGTAAAGTTCATCTGTGTGAAGGGATGCTATATTTTTCTAGATTGGGATGAGAAGTAGGAAAGTACTACAGTGAAAGGGACTATTCTAGTCAAATGCAGAAACAGTGTACGAGAAACTGTAGGAAAGCTGGATGTTACAACTAGCCCTACTAGTCCTAGAGCTGATGTAATACCTGTGCTGCATATATTGAGTGTCCTTGAGAAGGTAAATGAGGCAATAGGCATAAGAAAAAAAAGTTTTAAAAGATAAAAACGTTTACACAAATAAATGATGGCATTATATAAGTATTGTAATAAAGAACCACTTTTTTTCTCTCTTTTTTTTTTTTGGTCTGGCCTCTAGTGAGTTCCAATAGTTTACATTCAGTGCTGTTAATTCCCACAATATCAAAGATATACATTTACTGTAAATAACAAATTGTATTTTGAAATTGAAATGATTTTGGGGTAATCTGTCATTTGGACTATCTGCATCATTTTTATCATAAATGATGGAAGCCTTAATATAGATAATGATAATGATATTTGTAACAATATTGTATGGTTCAAAGCACTTCCGTTGAAAGGAATAAACTAAATAACCTACGTAAGTGTTAGAGACATTTTTGTGCCTAATATTTTCAGGAAACTTGTATCTGTGTACATAATAATTACATATTTGCCTGCCTTAGAATTCAAGATGACCTCTTCACATTCAAGATAATAACAGTTGCACATTTTATATCCAGACTAGTATATTCTGTCCTAGCTAATCAACGTATTTGTATTTCAGAGATGGATGGCCAAAACTAGATTGCTAATCCAAAGTGACATTTTTATATCCTGGGTTTGTAGGCAGGTGGGATATCCTTTGAAAAATTATATATATCTGTAAACAAAACATAAGTTTGTGTTATATTATTGAAATATTAAACGCACGGCTATTAGATTGCTCTTACAGATATCTTAAAGTCAAGGTGACCTGTAAACCTCACAGTATTATAAAGGAACTGCAAGGTCATTTGCCAGACTTGTGAATATATGCGAGGCTTATGAAATGCAGTTCTTTCATTTGGTCATGGTAAAGACTTTGATGTGGTACTTCCAAAAACATTTCTATTTTAGGAAAAATGAGATTGCTGTTTCTTGGAAAAGGATTTCCTAACCACAGTACTCCTGTTTTGGGAATTTGAATCTCCCTTGCTTTTTCGTGTCTATTTACTTCCCCCCGCTTTTTTGTGTGCCAAACATTTCAGTGTTTGAATATTGATTATCCTCATTTTTTAAATGTTCAGGTGGTAATTATCTTATTTAACAAATATTGTCTTGTACTTTATGGAAAGGATATTCTAGTTAACGTGCAGCCAAATGGCACATACCTTCTTTGTTGCAACCCTTATGAGTTAAAATCTCATTAACCTAATTCAATATACTTCGTTGTTTTGGTAAATTTAATATAACAGAATGTAGTAATGTAGTATATTTATTCCTCATATCCATTCCCTTCCTTGCAGTTCCCAAACCCACATTTCTTCTGGGCCCACCCCTCTTATTGGGCATGTGTTTCAGGTAGAGCCCCACTTCTGGCTGGAGGAGTGGGACACTCCTCAGGGTTGGCCAATCAGAGCCTCAGTTTCCCCCAGCCATGCAACTGGTTCAGAGGTAAGAAAATGAACTATAGTTCATTATATATATAAAAAAATGAAATATAGTTCAATTTCTTCAACAGTGTTTTATAGTTTTCATTGTAGAGATGTTTCACTTTTTGGTTAGGTTAATTCCTTGGTATTTAATTTCATTTTTGACTTTTGTAAATGGGGTTACTTTTTTATTTCTTATTCAGATTGTTCACCATTGGCATATAGAAATGCATATTGATTTTTTGGCCATGGGCAGTGGCTCACACCTATAATTCCAGCACTTTGGGAGGCCAAGGTGGGTGGATCGCCTGAGGTCAGGAGTTCAAGACCAGCCTGGTCAACATGGTGAAACCCTGTCTCTACTAAAAATACAAAAGTTAGCCGGGCATGGTGGCCGGTGCCTGTAATCCCTTCAGCTACTCAGGAGGCTGAAGCAGGAGAACCACTTGAACCCAGGAGGCAAAGGTTGCAGTGAGCCAAGATCTTGCCATTGCACTCCAGCCTGGGCAACGAACAAAACTGTCTTTAGAAAAGAAAATGCATATTGATTTTTGTAGGTTGATTTCTTTTTTATTATGAAACTTTACTGAATTTGTTTATGAGTTCTAATAGGTTTTGGGTAGTCTTTAGGTTTTTCTAAATATGAGGTCTTATCATCTGCCAAAAGAATAATTTAACTTCTTCCTTTCCAATTTGGATGCTCTTTATTTCAATTAACTTGCCTGATGGAAGTCCAGTACTATCTTGAATAGCAATGGGGAAAGTGGGAGTTCTTGTCATGTTCCTGATCTTCAGTGTGATACTTGTCGTGGGTCCGTTATATATGGCTTTTACTATGTTGAGATATCTTCCTTCTGTACCTAGTTTTTGTGATTTTTTTTTATCATGAAGAGCTGTTAATTTTATCAAATGTTTTTTAGTATCAATTGAAATGATTGTATGGTTTTTGTCCTTCATTTTGTTGATATGATATATCACATCGATATTCATATGCTGAACCATCCTTGCATCCCATGGATAAATGGGATGTGTATGTGTATAAATATATGTATATATACACATATGTACATATATGCATATGTATATGTACATGTACATATACTTTTACATATATACAATGCTTTTGTCTGGTTTTGATATCAGGGTCATACAACCTGAAAGAATAAGTTTGGAAGCATTCCATCTTCCTCTGTTTTTCAGTGTAGTTTGAGTAGGATTGGTATTAGTTTATCTTTAAATGTTTGTTAGAATTCAGCAGTGAAGCCATCAGGTTCCAGTGTTTTCTTTACTGTGAGAGTTTTTATTACAACTTGAGTCTCATTACTCATTATTGGTCTGTTCAGGTTTTGGATTTCTTCATGGATCAATCTTGGTAGGTTTTATGTGTCTAGGGATTTGTTCATTTCTTCTAGATTTTCCAATTTATTGTCACACAGTTGTTCATAGTAACTACTAATGATTTTTTAAATTTCTGTGGTGTCAGTGGTAATGTCTCCTTTTTCATCTCTCATGTTATTTTTTTGGATCTTTTCTGTTTTTTAGTCTGGCTAAATTTTTAACTTTTCAAAAAAACAACTTTTTGATTAATGATCTTTGGTATTATTTTCTTTATTTCAATTTCATTTATTCTCTGATTTTTATTATTTCTTCTGCTAATTTTGGATTTGGTTTGTTCTTGCTTTTAAATTGTTTGTTTGACATTTTGCTTTTTTTCTGATGTAGGCACTTACAGCTATAAAGTTCCCTTTTAATACTGCTTTTGCTGTATCCCATAGGTTTTGAATGTTGTGTTTTCATTATCATTTGGTTCAGGAAATTTTTCAGTTCCCTTCTTAATTTCTGCATTGACCCACTGGTCATTCAGGAACATTTTGTTTAATTTCCATTTATTTGTATAGTTTCCAAAATTCCTTTTATTATTGATTTCTAGTTTTATCCCATTGTGGTTAGGGAAGATGCTTGATATTATTTATATTTTTTGAATGTTTTAGGACTTTTGTGACCTAACATACGGTCTCTCCTTGAGAATGATCCATGTGCTGAGGAAAAGAATGTGTATTCTGCAGCCATTGGATGAAGTGTTCTATAAATATCTCCCAGGTTCATTTGGTCTATGACTCAGAATAAGTCCAGTGTTTCTTTGCTGAAAGTGGGATGTTGATGTCTCCATCTATTACTGTACTGGGGTCTCTGTCTCTCTTTAGCTCTAATAATATTTTCTTTATATATCTGGGTGCTTGAATGTTGGGTCCATATATATTTACAATCATTATATCCTCTTACTAAATTGACCCCTTTGTCCTTACATAGTGACCTTCTCTGTCTCTTATTCAATATTTTCTTTTCATCTTGAAAGCTATTTTGTCTCTGTAGAGCTCCTCCTTTTCTCTTTTGGTTTCTATGTATGGGTCTGGAATATCTTTATCCATCTCTTTATTTTTAGTTGATCTGTGTCTTTATGGGTGAAGTGTGTTTCTTGTAGGCAACAAATTATTAGATCTTATTCAAATTAATGTAGTCACTCTGTGTCTTTTGATTGGAGAGTACTGTTCTTTACATTCAATGTTATCATTGATAAGTAAGGACTTACTTCTGCCATTTTGTTGTTTTGTGGTCTTCTCTTCCTCCTTTCTTTCCTTCCTGTCTTTCTTTTAGTGAAGGTGATTTTCTGTGGTGATCTGATTTAGAGTCTTGCTTTTTTTGTGTGTGTAAACATTGTACATGTTTTGGTTTAAGGTTGCCATAAGGCTTGCAAACACTATCATATATCCCATTATTTTAAGCTGATAATGACAGTTTGCATAAACAAATAAACCAGCAAAAAGAAAACTAATAATACTCTATGCCTTCTTAATGTTTTACAGTTTCTATTTATATCTTCTTGTACCATGTCTTGAAAAGTTGTAGGTTTTTTTTTTAATTGGTTCATTGTTTATTTTTCTACTTAATATAAGAGTAGTTTACACTCCACAGTTACAGTGTTATATTCTGTGTGTTTCTCTGTCTCTGTACTCACTATTACAAGTGAGTTTTGCACCTTCAGATGATTTATTGCTAATATATATCATTTTCTTTCTGATTAAAGTAATAAGTAATCCCTTTAACATTGCTTGTAGGATAAGTCTGCTGTTGATGAAATCCCTCAAGTTTTGTTTGTTGAGGACAGTCTTTTTTTCTCCTTCATGTTTGAAGGATATTTTTTTCCAGATATACTGTTCTAGGATAAAGGTTTTTCCTTCAGCACTTTAAATATGTCACGCTGCTTTCTGCTGGCCTGTAAGGTTTCCACTGAAAAGTTTGCTGCCAGATGTATTGGAACTCCATTGTATTTTATGTTGCTTTTTTCTTGTTGCTTTTGTATCCTTTATCCTTGACCTTTAGGAGTTTGATTATTAAATGCCTTGAGGGAGTATTTGGGTTAAATTTGCTTGGTGTTCCATGGCCTTCTTGTACTTGGATATTGATATCTTCTCTAAGTTTGGGAAGTTCTCGTTATTTTCTATTTGAATAAGCTTTTTATCCAGATATCTTTCTCCACCTCTTCCTTAAAGGCCAGCAACCCCCTTTAAGGCCGGTAACCCTTAGATTTTTCCATTTTGAGGCTATTTTCTAGATCCTATAGATGTGCTTCATTTTTTAAAATGGTTTTTTCTTTTGTTTTCTTGGACTGTGTATTTTCAAATAGTTGGTCTTCAAATTCACTGGTTCTTTCATCTGCTTGACCTATTCTATCAGATGACTCTGATGCATTCTTCAGTATGCTAATTGTATTTTTCAGCTCTGGAAATACTTCTTGATACTTTTTAATTATTTCAATTGTTTTGTTACATTTCTCTGAGAATTCTGAATTCCTTCTCTGTGTTATCTTGAGTTTCTTTGAGTTTCTTCAACACAGCTTTCTTTTTTTTTTTTTTTTTGGTCAGAGGCTCACTCTGTTGCCCAGGCTGGAGTGCAGTGGTGTAATCTAGGCTCACTGCCACCTCTGCCTCCCAGGTTCAGGTGATTTCCCTGCCTCAGCCTACTTAGTAGCTGGGATTACAGGTGCATGCCATCATGCCTGGCTAAGTATTGTATTTTTAGTAGGTTCAGGGTTTCACCATTTTGGCCGTTTGGTCTCGAACTCCTGACTTCAGGTGATCTACCCTCCTTTTCCTCCCAAAGTGCTAGGTTTACAGGCATGAGCCACTACACCTGGCCAACACAGTTATTTTTAATTCTCTGTTTGAAAGGTCACATATTTCTGTTTTCCCAGAATTGGTCCCTCCTATCTTCTTTAGTTCATTTGGTGAGGTCATATTTTTCAGGATGGTCTTAATACTTGTTGATGCTTATCTGTATCTGGGCATAGAAGAGTTAGGTGTTTATTGTATTCCTCTCAGTCTGGGCTTGTTTGTACCTTGGGAAGGTTTCCCAGATATTCTGAAGGACTTGGATGTTAATGGTTTAGACTATATCTGCATTAGTGGGCACCCTGATCCCAGTAACTCTGTGGTTCCTGAAGAGAAGACTGAGAGTGTATTAGTCTGTTCTCAGCCTGCTATGAAGAATTCCCCAAGACTGTGTAATTTATAAAGGAAGGGGGTTTAACTGACTCACAATACCACATGGCTGGGGAGGCCTCAGGAAATTTACAATTATGGTGGAAGGGGAAGCAAACACGTCTTTCTTCACATGGTGGCAGGAGAGAGAAGTGCCGAGCAAAGGGTAGAAAGTCCCTTATAAAACCATCAGATCTTGTGAGAACTTACTCACTATCATGAGAAGAACAGCATGGGGTAACTGCCCCCTTGATTTAATTACCTGCCTCCAGGACCCTCCCACAACATGTGGGGATTATGGGAACTACAATTCAAGATGAGATTGGGGTGAGGACACTACCAAACCTTATCATAGAAGTGCTGCTTTAATGGTCTTGGACAAAGTCTGGAAGAATTCTCTGAATTACTAGTCAGAGAGACTCTTGTTCTCTTTCCTTAATTTCTATCTCACCATAAAAGGAGTTTCTGTCTTTCTTCTGAGCCATCTGGAGCTGAGGGTGGAGTGACACAAGTACCCCTGTGCCACCATCACTAGAACTGTGCTGGGTCAAACCTGAAGCCAATACAGTACTTGGTTTTAAGAACTCCCAGGCTATCACCTAATTTTACTCAAAGCCTTGGGGCTCTACAGTCAGCAGATGGTAAAGCCAGTCACGCCTGTTTCTTCTCTGCAGGGTGGTGAGCTCCCCTGTGCCCAGGCAGGTCCAAAGGTGCCATCCACTTGCATGGAATTTGAGTCAAAAACCTTAGATGTCTGCCTGGTATACTGTTGTTCTATGGCTGAACTGGCACTGAAACCACAAGTCGTGGTCGTTCCCACTCTTCCCTCTTCTTTCCAAAGGCAGAGGTGTCTCACCCCATTGCCACAGCCACCATGGGCCCACAGGGAGTATTGCTAGACTAGCACCAGAGCTCCCTTAAGACCCAAAGTGTGCTTTAGTCAGCTTGTGGTGAATGCTGCCTTGAGTCTTGGACAGCATTTCCGGATTCGCTCTTCACGGCAGTGGGCTCTCCCCTCTAGCCCAGGGACAGGTCCAGAAATACCATCCAAGAGTCAAGAACTGGAATCCTGGATCCCAAGTGCCCATTTGATGCTCTACCCAACTGTGGCCGAGGTGGTACCTAAGGTGTAAGACAAAGTCCCCTTCACTTTTTCCCTCTGCTTTCTCAGGTGGAAGGAGTCTTGCCACCTATAGCCACCACAGCTGGGAATGTGCTGAGTCTTACCTGAAGCTAGCAAGTCTCAGAAGCTCAACAAGGCCCTTGACATAACACTTAAGCATCGCTGCTGGCTATTCACAACCCTTGGCCTCTTAGTCAGTAGGCAATGAATCCTGACAGGACTAGGTCCTTCAGTTCAAGGCAGTAGGTTCCCTTCTGGCCGAGGGTGGGTCTAGCAATGTCATCTGGGAGCTAGAGGCTGGAAAGGGGACCTAATAATTCTGAGCAGTGCCCTAGCCTGCTGTGGCTGTGCTGGTATCCTAGATGTAAGACAAAGTCCCCATACTTTTCCCCCACCTCTGCTCAAGTGGAGGGATGAGGTCTCTTTTGGAACCACAAGCTGTGCAGCCTGAGCCTACGGCAGGGATGATGCCAGTACTTCCTTAGCTGCCCTGGGTGTTGTCTCAGTAGGTTGCATGGCCCCAAGTCCATTGGATCTGGGCCCTGTTCAGCACTAGGCCTCACTTGGGAGTTCTAGTCCTTGTGGCCTAGACTGCCTTTCAAATTTATTTAGGGTTCCAGAATATGGACTCCAGAATACTCTCCAGCTCAAATTCGAACTGTTGGAATTGGTGATCCCCCTCTTCCTAGGGCTAGTTTAAATGCTCCCTTCATGGATGGGCATCAGTTGTGTTTGGTCTGGTTTTGTTTTCTGCTATAACAAGGCAGTACTGAGTTCAGTGCCTCGTAGTTGCCATACTCCCCTCTCTCCAGCACACAGAAATACTCTCTGCACCATGTTGCTGGTGTGTGTGTTTATGTGTGTGTGTGTATTTGGTGGGCAGGGTGATAGGGAAGGGCTGGTGTCCTCAGCTATCCAAGACTGTTTTTCCTACCTCTTCAGTGCCTATTTCAGAGATAAGTTAAAACCAGATACTGTGAGTGCGCGCCTGATTTTTGGTTTGTATGAAGGTGCTTTTTTAGCCTAGATAAGTGTTAATTTTTAGCCTAGATAAGATAATTGGTGTCCTTGCAGGAAAGACTCTAAGTGGAGCCTTCTATTCCACCAATTTGCTCTGCCACCTGTCTGAGCTTTAAATTTTATTCCAGATATTTTTCATGAAAAAAAGTGTATGTGTGATTAGTTGAGAAATAAATTACTTATTGGAAAACACATATAGACATAAGGTGATTAGGCAGATTCTTCCTCTGAAGGTATCATATTTTGAAGCACTTGTTTGCTATCATACCTGAGTGCTGTGTGAATCACTTCATAGATCTTCCTTCAAAAACTGACAGTGTAACTAATCTGGATTTCTTAACATTCTGGCAGGGTCTGTGCTATAAAAGCCATTGGCAGTGTATCTATTATTTTCAGGCAGGATTCAGCTTCCTGTTCAGACTTCAGAAATTGCTGTAGCAAGAAATTGACAAATGATCAGAAATGCGCCTTCAGTGACTAGCCTCTGTGATGTTGTGTTTTGTTCAAAGGATGAATTGGCTTTATGTAGAATAAAAGCCATTGGAAACATATGGTCCAACAGTTGGCTGTAGAATTGTTTGTTTTGTTATAACTTCAGAAGCTGCTGCTGTTTTGCTTTGACATGCCCTTGAAAATCCAAGATGCTTTGGTCAATGTGTTTGTTATACTAAAACTAACACAAATTTTAGTGGGACTTTGTTAGTATAAGACAGGCTTCACTTTTGTGTGTGTGTTCCAAATTGATCTGAGATGAAAGGACAAGATGTAATTTGTAAAGTACCACAATAGAAGTAATTGGAGAAGCTATGTGCAAAAATTAGGCTCATCATTTTATAGTTACATGGCATTGCTTTAAGTTCCTCAAGCTGAAAAGCAGATCATATACAAGGAATTTCTAGCCATGCTGAGCCCATGGTGAATTGCAAGTGATTATAATGTAAGCAAAAATATGTAATTCAGAAAAGACACAGGGGCTCTTCTGGAGCTTCACTTCTGCATAATGCTTCCTTACAGGAACAGAATAGTTGTTTTTGTAACTTCAGGTCAGACCGGTTTGGACATGTTTGGTTCAAATCATTGCTTAATGTGAAAAATGATTAGCACTTGATTATTCAGAGAGTATATGTAGTTGCTTAAAGACTCTGACATTAGCATAGTCATGAAACTAGCCAGTTAACTAGAAAATAAAATGCCTTACACTACTGAAACTTGAATGGCCTTTTCTAGGTGATTTGAGCATTCTGTATGATGCTATTACGATCTGTATGTTCAGAAATTTTATAGGATGAAACGTGGCTTAGAAGTGGGGCATGGAAAAGTGGTAGAACAAAAAAAACCCTACTTATATTTTGAAATTTTTATTCTTTAGCAATATAAATATGACAATTTATGTTGTTTTTTTATTTTGTATGTGTGTGTTTTTTTAAATTGTACTTTAGGTTCTGGGGTACATGTGCAGATCATGCAGGATTGTTGCATGGGTACACACATGGCAATGTGCTTTGCTGCTGCCATTCCCCCATCACCTCCATCTGGCATTTCTCCCCATGTTATCCCTCCCCGACCTCCCTACACCCCCGCTGTCCCTTCCTTGCACCCCCAACAGACCCCAGTGTGTGATGCTCCCCTCCCTGTGTCCATGTGTTCTCATTGTTCAACACCTGCCTATGAGTGAGAACATGTGGTGTTTGATTTTCTGTTCTTGTGTCAGTTTGCTGAGAATGATGGTTTCCAGATTCTTCCATGTCCTTACAGAGGACACAAACTCATCATTTCTTATGGCTGCATAGTATTCCATAGTGTATATATGCCACATTTTCCTTGTCCAGTCTATTGTTGATGGGCATTTGGATTGGTTCCAGGTCTTTGCTATTGTAAACAGTGCCGCTATGAACATACGTGTGCATGTGTCTTTATAATAGAATGATTTATAATCCTGTGGGTATATACTTAGTAATGGGATTGCTGGGTCAAATAGAACTTCTATTTCTAGGTCCTCGAGGAAGCACCACACTGTCTTCCACAATGGTTGAACTAGGTTACACTCCCACCAACAGTGTAAAAGTGTTCCTATTTCAACACATCCTCTTCAGTATCTGTTGTCTCTAGATTTTTTAATGATCACCATTCTAACTGGTGTGAGATGGTATCTCAATGTGGTTTTGATTTGCATTTCTCTAATGACCAGCGATGATGAGCATTTTTTAATGTTTGTTGACATCATATATGTCTTCTTTTGAAAGTGTCTGTTCATATTCTTCTCCCACTTTTGGATAGGTTTGTTTTTTTTCTTGTAAATCTGTTTTAGTTCTTTGTAGATTCTGGATATTAGCCCTTTGTCAGATGGGTAGATTGCAAAAATTTTTTCCCATTTTATTGATTGCCAGTTCACTCTAATGATTGTTTCTTTTGCTGTATAGAAACTCTGGAGTTTGATTAGGTCCCATTTATCTATGGCTTTTGTTGCCAGTGCTTTTGGTGTTTTAGTCATGAGGTCCTTGCCTATGCCTATGTCCTGAATGGTTTTGTCTAGGTTTTCTTCTAGGGTTTTTATGGTGTTAGGTCTTATGTTTTAGTCTTTCATCCATCTGGAGTTAATTTTAGTGTAAGTTGTCAGGAAGGGTTCCAGTTTCTTCTTTCTGCATACTGCTAGCCAGTTTTCCCAACACCACTTCTTAAACAGGGAATCCTTTCCCCATTGCTTGTTTTTGTGAGGTTTGTCAAAGGTAAGATGGTTGTAGATGTGTGGCATTGCCTCTGAGGCCTCTGTTCTGTTCTGTTGGTGTGTATCTCTGTTTTGTTACTCTCTTTGGCTTTTCTTGTTGACTCATAACTCAGAGACCTAGTTAGTATGACAGAATGTGACTGTAGGTCCAATTCCTTGAGCAGGTGAGGGCACCTGGAGTTGAAGATCATGATGACCTGGATCCATGTTCCCAGAAACACCCATCATCATGTCTTCTTCCTTTTCCCTTTAGAGCCACTTTCACATAAAGATAGGAAAAAATACGAGGCTATATTAACCTCTGGTTTATAAGATTGTTTTGTAAGTAATAATGAAGAGACATGAAGGCAATATCAACAATTGATATGAGAACAATAGGTATAAGTCAGGACTGTTTCGGGCAAAATGGTTGTCATACCAGAAATAACTAACATGCTTTCAGCATATTTTCATTGTCTGGCATTATGCTAAGCACCTATGGGCATTAACTCACTTAAGCCACCCAACCACCCAATGACGAGTAGGTACTATTTTCTTATCCTTATGATGGTTGATGTGTGTCCACTTGGCCAGGTAGTGGTGCCCAGTTGTTTAGTCAAGCAGAAGTCCAGTTGTTGCCATGAAGATATTTTTAGATGTGATTAACCATTTAATTTAAATCAGTGGACTTGAGTTGAGATTAACATTTAGATAAATAGACTCAGTAAAGCAAATTACGCACCATAATGTGGGTAAGCTCATTCAAGCGATTGAAAGCTTTTAGAAGAGAGACAGAGGTTTCCTAAGGAAGAAGGAATTTTCAAGATTGTAACATAGAAACCCTGCCTGAGTTTCCAGTTTGGTAGCCTACTTAATTTGGACTTGCCAGCCCCAACAATTACATGGGACATTTCCTTAAAATGTCAATCTCTCCCTCTGTCTTTCTCTACATATGTATATATGTATGTATATGTACAAACATATATATATATATATTTATTTCATATGTTTCTCATATATATGGAGATTGTATGAGCCAGATTCCTCTGGAGATTCATGTAGTGGATATATGTTTCTTATATATATGTGCTATTGATTCTGTTCCTCTGGAGAAATCTGGTTTGTACAATCTCCATTTTACAGATAAAGCAAAAGCACATAGAGGTCAGTTGACTCAGCTTAAGTCACATAGCTTGTAACTGGCAAACATGAAATTTGAAACTAGATTTTTGGACTCCAGTGCTCAAGTGTTTTAGTGTTAAGCTTTATTGCCTCTTAAAAGCAAAACCAAAGCAACATCAAGAGAAAGCTTTTAGGATTTTTCGTTTGGCCCTGTCTTTTCTGAGAGTCTTCATTGTTAACTAGCTGACTCTTTTCTTTAACTTAGGATCATGAGACAAAGCATTTATGATTATTTTGTATCACTCTTAAAGGGGGCCACAGGCATTTTTGGTCAATATTCTGCATTTTTTATTGTCCTTGTAGAAAGTTTATTCAAGGCATGTAAAGGAATATTTCTGTGCATGTTTAGAATTTGTGATAGGTGTTTTAGGGGAAGACCTACTCTTAGCTTACTAATATATTATTCTCTTCATGAGTTAGTACTAATTCATATGTGACAGTCTTGGCTAGCGTTTCCCAAACCTGTTAGAATGGGCTGTTGCATAATTAACATTGCATAACATTGCAACTTTCATTTTCATTTTACATCGAAATATGGATTTTGTATAACATTAGTATTTTAAGGTACTGTGTAGTATATGTATTTGTTATCTATTGCTGCATGGCTCAAAAATCAATCATTGTTATGCCTCTCAGTTTCTGTTGTCTGGAATTTAGATAGGGAACAATGGGAATGGATTATCTCTGTTCCATCATGTGTGGGGCTTCAGCTAGAAGTCTCAATGGCCAGGGCCTGGAATCATCTGAAGTCTTGTTCACTCACAAGTCTAGAAATTGATGTTTATTTTCAGGTGGGGACCACCTGGGGCTGCTGGTGGGATTACCTACATATGGCCTCTTCATGTGGTCTGGGACTTCTCACGAAATGATAACTCAATTCCAATGGTAAGCACCCTGAGTTGGCAGTTGGTCACTGCTGCACTGCCTTTCATGACCCAGCCTTGGACATCATACAACAGCACTTACATCAAAGATGTAAAGACCCCCACCAAGTTCATGTGAAGGGAATGTAGACTCCACCACTCAGTAGAGGAGTGTCTGTAACTTTCTAGGAAGAGCATGTGGGACTGGATATATATTAGTGTGGCCATGATTGGAAAATACAGTCTGTCAGTATCCACTTACCATAAGAGTTCATATCATATGCTTCCTACATGTAAAATGCACTCCCTTCTTCTCCCAAGATCTGTAAATCTCATCCTCATTGGGATGTCATAGCAAAGTCTAGGATCTCAGCCCTTAAATCAAGTTCAAGTACTGATGAGATTTTTCATTGTGGTTTTGCACAACTTCTCAAATACAGGTCTTTGTCTGAAGACCTATGAACTAAAAAGACAAGTTATCTCCCTCCCACCCTTCTAACATGCAGTGGTAGGACAGATAGAGAACTTTCATGTAGAGCCTCCTGTTCAGGAAAGGTGGAAACAAGGCATGCAGAAATCACTGGTTCATAGAAACTCTGAAAAACTACTAGGAATGTGATGTAATTACTTGACTAAGTCTCAGTCCTACTGCCTAGGAATGATTCTCCGTAATTCTTGACTTCTGTCTGAGTCACTTCTCCTCTTCCCTAAGAAATGGCCAGTTTTGTTGTGTAGCTTTCCCAGTCTGACTTTTGCCTGTCATACTTTTAGGCTCTTTGCAGTCCAAAGGTCTCTTTTCATTATAAGTGTATCTGTCCATTTTGGTCTCAACTAGCAGTGTTTCTAATGGCAGTGTCAGACTAATTCTCTTAAAAACCTTGTGGATCTCCTGTGAATCTTACTGAGCTTCATTTTGTTAGACAAAGCCACATTCATGAATCTCTTTGAAATAAGCCCTTGAGATTCTGCTGAGGGAGGACACTGTTAAGGTTTTTATAGACAGTACTGTTAATAGCCAGGATATATAAGTTATGCCCTTAAGATCCTTAGCCTTTCATCTGAATGAACAGTTCGGTGAGGCACTGACTTAACATGTTTCTGAGACTTTATTAAGAGCTTTTATACTACACCCTCAGCTTCATCAGTAAGAGTTGTTTCTAGGAGGAATTCATCATCTATCACAGATGAGTATTAAAGTAGAAAAAGTGTGCATTCCAAAATTAGTTTTTTTCTGAACAAGAATGAGAATATGGCTAATTGTATTCAAAATTGTTGCATTTCATGAGCTTGCATTTGCTAAGATGGATTAATATATGATACCTTTGAGAATTTAATGAAAACCTGAAAAATGCCCAGGTCAACTTATGCTTTATATAAGTTAGATTGTGTGTTCAGTCACTTTTTTGTGAAGCATTGTAACTACTAGTAATAATTTATGTGAAAAGCATCTCATCTTCTCATGACCACAAAGTCTTCCAGGATTTTCATATGATTAAGGTTTTATGTTATAAATATTTTTCAGTACACTGAAACCTAAATATCCTACAGGACAAATGAAACAATCTGATGAGAAATGGTTTTCTTTTGCTATTGATTTCTCCTTTTCACAGTTATAGACAAAATTCCCTGTTTATTCTAAGTTTGACAGTGTCTGTCTTTTTATTTTTGACCTTCTTATTTCAGTTGAGGAAATTTAGAAATAAGACTTCCTTATCTTTCTTTCTAGAGTCTCTGTGGTGGTCCTCTGTGTCCATATATAGAGCACACTTTTGCAGGCGGGATTCCCTGGGAAGCCAACTCCAAGGTGCAGATTAGCATATAGTATGCCTCTTAGGGTTTGCTCTTGGGGTCAGTGTCTGGTGAAGGGAAGGGAAGGAAGCAGGCTTACTTCTTCTTCTCTGCCCAATCCTGTGATACAGGCTCAGGAAAGGCCCCTGCCGACCCTATTTGAAACAACTGAAGCTTGGCCGTTCTTTCAGAGTTGTCCTGAGTCAGCGCAAGGAGGTCAAGTTTTTAGACACCAGTGTTTAATCAGTCATTAGATGTGTATTACCTCGGGCAGATACACTCTTCTTCATTTAAAGCAGTTCTAGAGGATGACAGTTGATGGCCTGCAGTGTTTGCTGCAACTGGGAGCATCAGCTTTTCAGTCTTTAAAGAAGAGGAGGGCTGTACATCACAGTATCCACTCACATGGTTGAAATAGAATGAGGTGGAAGAAGGCTAGACAAATTATTTGTATGTAGTGGTGCTAGATCCCTCATTACACACAGCTGTGGTATTTTTGGTTGATTTGTTTTCATTTCTAAGGAAAATTTTTATATTGCTGTACAGTGAGTAAAACAATGAGTTCTGTTCCAGAAGAATCATTGGTAACTTCAAACTCATTTGATTGTTTTCCTGTATTTGCTGTAATGAGTAAGAACTGTTTTCCTCTAGGATGTTAGGGTGTCACTGAGGCAACCAGTATCCTGTGCTGTGCTTGCTAGTTCCTCATCCTCCATCTGGGCTTGGTGGGCTTCTCTCGTGCTTCTGTAGCAGGGACTTATGTACAGTGTCATTGTTATCCTCATGGGATGTTACTGTTTGTATTTCTGGGTCCCTCAATGAATTGAATGGCTAGACCATATTTTATTAATTTTACTTGATATGCCTAGGGAAGTGCACAGCCCTAGAGGGCACTCACTAAATGCTTAGTGAACTGACTCCTGCCTGCTTTCCTGTTCTAAGGCACTGTTTTGCCTAACTGCTGTCTTTAGAATTCTGCTCAGCTATTCTGAGTAATTACTGCCGGCTCCTAATTCTGATTCGTAATCAGACCAGGGTTTGTGATGTCTGTCCCTCTTCAGTGTTCTTGCCCACCTTATTCTACTGTATTTTATCTTACCTCTGAGACTTCTTGGATAATCTACCCTTTATTTGATCTCTCTCCCTATTTCAGAGTATCACTGTATTTTGAAGGATATAGCAACTATGTTCAAGGATGTATTTGAAACTAGGACTCTTTGGAAGGTCCCTTAGAATTTGATGTATAGCTAGTTATCTAATACTTGCCTCTTGACTGACAAAGAGCAGAGTATAGTCTTGGATTTAGAAGGCTATTCTACTCTAGTTGCCTGGTTGTTGTTTCTGAAACACAAATCAGGCTTTTTTTTTTTTAAAGATAGAGTCTCACTTTGACACCCAGACCGGAGTACCATGGTGCAATCATATCACACTGCAGCCTCAGCCACCCAAACTCAATCGGTCCTTCCACCTCAGCCTCCTTGCATAGCCATGACTACAGGCATGTGTCACCATACCTGGCTAATTTTTGCATTTTTGGTAGAGACAGGTTTCATTATGTTTCCCAGGCTGGTCTCAAACTTCTGGGCTCAAACAACCCACTCACCTCAGCCTCCCAAAGTATTGGAATTACAGGTGTGAGCCACCATACCTGTCCACAGATCTAGCTTAATCATAAATGGGGATTTATTGGCTTGTATAGTTGTGAGTGGAGGAATATTTAGTTTCAGATATAGCTGGATCCAGCAGCTCAGTGACGACTGGGCTCTGTCTCCCTTTCCAGAGCTCAACTCACTTCTCACTGTGCTGTGGCTTCATTCTCAGGCAAAATTTCTCCTACAGCATGAGATGACTAATGACAACCTCAAGCTTTTCCTCCTACAGCTAAAGATTAAAAAGGAGGGATCTTCTCACTCTCTCTCAATGTCTATATTACATATCTTATAGAGAGGGTCACTTACGAAACCCAAATGATATAGTCACTGTTAACAAGGGTGGAGAATTCTCCTTTGCCAGCTGGTGGCATCTGCTCATGATTGACAGGCTGACCCAGATGCTGTGCAATCAGAGAGGTCCTCTCAAGAGAGTGGATGCTAAGCACACAACAGGTATTTTCTGTCACAGAAGGGGAGAATGAGTACTACTGTGTAGAGAGCTGTTTCAGGGGAGAAATGGACAGAGCAAAACATTACATTTCATATCAAACTTAATGAGTCTAAATTTGCACCCAAATATATTTACATTTCAAAATATGTGGACATAGGGCTGTCCATAGTCACATTATATTTACCTCCTTTCATCTGGGTTAGTTTTCCCCTTCACTGTCCTCTCTACCAGACTGTGTATCTTTGCTCCCCATGGGAGGTATTGTCTAATAGTCTGCTGTACTGAAATTACGATATCAAGGCTTTTATTTGCATACTTACTCAAATAAGTTGAACATTTTGGAGTTGAGACTGGCCAGGCAGCTGCAAGAGGTTTTGTCTTTCTGTAGTCATATGAAATGGTATGAAAATTGCATGGTGGGTCATGTTACTAATATGCCTTACACATAGGCAGAACTCAGTATTTCACATGGAAAAAAATGTGGTTTGCTGTCATTAGTGTCTTTGTTTTCATTAAGTTCTGAATTACAAGGAATTGCTTAAATATTAATTTTGTGGCTGGGCATGGTGGCTCAAGCCTTTAATCCCAACTTTGGGAGGCTGAGGCAGGAGGATCACTTGAGCCTAGGAGTTTGAGACCATGAGACCAGACTGTGCAACAGCAACATGGGGAAACCCTGTCTCTAAAAAAAAAAAAAAAAATTGGGCGTGCCTGTAGTCCCAGCTACTTGGAAAGCTCGGACAGGAGGATTGCTTGAGTCCAAGAGTTTGAGGCTGTAATAAGCTGGGGCTGCACCTCTGTACTCCAGCCTGTGTGACAGATCAGAATATTGCCTCGAAAGATAAACATTTTAAAAATAAAATAATATTTGCTTTTCAGCGTTTCTACTTTACACAGTGAGGATAAGCCCACTGTTTCTAAAATTAATTTTCATTGAAAATGTTGGTAATTTAATGTATAAAGTTAGACATTAACTTTGGAAAATTAAATAGATTTCACTGAAAATGTGGTAAATTTTCCCATAAACTAACAAGTATCTCTTAGCTTTTATTCTGATTTAGAGATTTGAAAGTTTTTAGTTCTTTTTCTCTCTCCTGCCACAAGGGAACACATAGCAAATTTGGCATGATCTGAGATGGCATCTCCCTCATTAATTTTTTTTGGTGGAATGTGTTGCACCCAGAATGATTTTAGCTTTCCCTCTCGCCTATCAAATGAATTTTCATGCAGGGGCCAACTGTGATGTTTTGCTCATTTCACTTTGGGTTAAATTCCTATGTCTACGACTGTAGGTAAAATATCTCAAGTTTCAGTGGGGGCTCAGAATGTTTCAGGTTATCAAAAAGTGTTTTTCTCCCAGAGAAAGGTGGTGTGTGGCTTAATGACTTCTCCCCATGGCTCCTTCCTATACCCTGTGCTTATTCCCTGCCCTGGCAATCTTCAGCAAAGAGAATGAATCCTAGATGAGTCTCTTTTAGAGTTGTCGACATAAAGTATAGCTGGAAAATTCAGATGAAAGTGGATCTCTAAAAAGTAGATGTTAAGTCTAGCTCCAGTTCTTGAGTGGGGAATTAAGAGTAAATGCTTATGTCTTTTTCTGCAGATGCCAGTACTAACAATGAGGCCCTTTCTAAATCTGTGTTTTTTGGTTTAAATGAAATGATTGGAATTTGGTTGTCTGTCAATATGTTTCTTTGCGGGTATGATATGTATACTTTTTGGAAATACTTTAAAATAATGAGGAGCTGTTGAAAACTATGGAGAAATAACTGAAAAGAATGGACCAGTTGTGCTGCAGAAATTAGCAGTGAGATGTGTCTTTGCTTGGCAAAGGCTGAGAGCAACATATGAGAGAGAGGCAGTCACCAGAAATGACCACCTCCAGAGAAACCACCAGTATAAAATGCATAACTATCTTCAAAACAGCATGGTATGTAAGATGCTACTTATGTTGACATTTATTTTAATACTAGTAATCATAATAGTTTGCTAGCATGTATTTTTTACTACATATCATGTTATGTACTTTCCTAAACATAATCATATGTTTTATTTATTTCCTCACAGCTATCTATGACATTGGTAGTAAAATTATCTCTGTTTTACAATCATTGAAATGGATGCACAGATTGAGTAACTTGTCCAGAGTGTAACAGCCAAGATTTGAACTTAGGTGATCTTCAGATGTGGGTGATTCATGTACCAATATGTCAGTCTTGAATAAGAACTTATATTGTATATGCATGTTTACAATAAGTTTGTCCCAAAGTGTATTTAAAGATGTATATAACTTAGGAGAAAATGAAATATTGCCTTAAGATGCTAGGCTTTGTTCTTGAGCTTTTAAATAATAATCTAGTAATTCTATTTTCAGTAGTGGCCAATTTGCTTGTTTTGGGCCATTCTCCATTTAGAACAAACACAAAAAGTAAAAAATAGAAACCCTTAGGAGATCCAGATACTGGTGTTATTTAACTTTGATATAACATTTGTCAAAGGAGTTTAATATCACAATGATTAAAATACTTAGAGAATTGAATGACAAATGGAATAATTTTACAGAGAACTAATTCTATAAAAAAATGAAAAGAGAAATTCTAGAATGAAAATCTATGTTTAAAACCTGGTGAATTGTTTAAGAGAAGATTTTGCACAGCTGATAGATAACTAACCAAAATTTGTACTGAAAAAAAAAATTTAACTGGAAATACAGAGAGAACAAAGGAATGGAAAACACAGGAAAGAATGTTCAAGCCATATGACATGGCAGGTCTAGCATACATAATTGGAGTATCTGCAGGAAAGCCAAAAGGCAGAGGAGTTTAAGCAATATTTTAGTAACTAATCAGTGAAGGTTTTCTGAAACTGACAATATCAAGCCACAAATGTAAGGAAGAGTTATGGACCCAAATGTGATAAATGCAAAGAAAATTTATGCCTACTATTATGAAACTGCTGGAAACCAAAGACAAGAGAAAGTCTTAAAAGAGCCAAAGAAGAAACACATTCCACCTTCAAAGGAGCAGTGTAAGACTGACAGCAGCCTCTCAGCAGAAATAATGGAAGTTACAAGTCAGTGGATTGACATCTGCAAGTTTGAAAAGAAAATATCCACCAACCCAGAATTCTGCTTCCAATGAAGGAGAAATAAATTTACTTTTATACCAACAACAAAGTGAAGTAAAACTCTGAGGAAATTAATTACCATCAGAATTGCACCAAAGGAAATGCTAAAAGGAGTTCTTTCAGCAAAATATGATCCTAGATAAAGCATGATGGTACAGGGAATATGGAATGGTGAAAGAAGTATTACTGGGGATAAATCTGAACAAAAATTGACTGAAAATTTAAAGTAATAATGGTTTTTTGGGTCTCACATAGAGATTTAAAATGCATAACACCAATGCAGTGTTATCTCAAGAAAAATAAAATGGGGTTAATGCTTTAAGTTTCTTGAGATTTTTCAGGATATGGCATATATACAAACTGATATTGAACTTCAGTAATTCAGGAAGCTGTATTGTAATCTCTTCAGTAACCACAAAAAGAATAGAGAAGGGATATGTAAAGAACCAGCTACTGGCATGGGAATTACAATACTAAAAACATCAATCTAGAAGAGGGCAGTAAAGGGGAGGTGAACAAATAACACAGCTCAATAGAGAGCTCAGACCCCAATATATGAATAAATATAGTAAAATGCATAAAATTCTCTCTATTTTAAAAGCAAAAATTGTTATATCAGATAAAAAAGGCTAGGAAAATGTCTGCTGCTTACAAGAGACATCTTAAAGTTGAAAATATTAAAAGGACACAATGAAAGTTTATATCAGCTGAGCATGGTGGGTCATGCCTGTATTCCCAGTGCTTTAGGAGGGTGAGGTGGGAGGATTGCCTGAGGCCAGAAGTTCAAGACCATCCTGGGCAACAAAGCTAGACCCTGTCTTTACAAAAACGTTAAAAAAAAAAAAAAAAAGGTAAACTGAGCATGGTGACATGCACTTGTATTTTCAGCTGTTCAGGATGCTGAGGTGGGAGAATCGCTTGAGCCCATGAGCCTGGGAGTTTGAGGCTGCACTGAGCTGTGATCACACCACTGTACTCCAGCCAGAGTGAGACCTGGTCAATCGAACAATCAATCAAAAAATAAAAAATAAATAATACATAGATAGTTACGTAGCCTAAACAAAAGAAAAGCTGACATAGCTGAACTAAGCTTTTAAAAAGTTGATGTTAGGCAAAAAGCTTAGTATCCATAAATAGGAAACTTTATGCTGATAAGAGGTTCAATATAACTGGAAAGTACAACCCTTTTAAATAGTTTCTACCTTACAGCATAATCTTAAATATGTAAAAGATAGAATGTTGCCGAATATTTTAGTGGTTTGAGTTTACTCTTTTTTCCTTTTTTTGATTTTTAAAAATTATAATTTAAATTCTAGGGTACACGTGCAGATTGTACAGATTTGTTACATAGGTATACACATGCTATGCTGCATCCATCCCCCGTATCCCCGGCTTCTATATTAGGTATTTCTCCGAATTTTCTAAAGCCAGAAAGAACAGATAACCTTTTGTATAGACGTTGGAAAAATATTGATACCGATTCCTTCTTTTTGCAGATTTCAAATTCAGACCATGTCATTTCTTTCCACAATCCCTTTCAAAGGAATATGGTGTTTTCTGTTATCCTTATGTGAGTTACATAGTTGAGAAAATGGAAATGTAAGGCTTAGCTTGAGGTAGGAGAGAAGAGACTTGGTCTTCCTTTTGCAGGTGGAGTGGAAGTTGGTGCTGGGTGTCCCTCCTTGGGAGTTTCAGGTAAACTCTGGAATTTGTAGTAAGGCTGTTTGCTTCTTCTTCTTCTTCTTTTTTTTTTTTTTATAAAGAAAAGAGGTTTAATTGGCTTACGGTTCTGCAGGCTGTACAGGAAGCATGATCTGCTCAGCCTCTGGGGAGGCCTCAGGAAACTGACACGATGCAAGGCAAAGGGGAGGCAGGCATGTCATAAGCCAGAGGAGGAGCAAGAAAGAAAGACAGAGGTACTGCACACTTTTAAACAGTCAGATTTCATGAGAACTCAATCAACATCACTATTACTTGGTAGGACAGTATCAAAAGGGATGGTGCTAAACGACTCATGAGAAATTCACCCTCATGACACAGCCACCTTTCACCAAGCCCCACCTCTAATACGGGATTACATTTCAGTATGAGAGTTGGGCAGGGACACACCTCCAAATTATTTGAATAATCTACCCAAACAACACTCTGTCCTGGCCCAGTATTCCTCTTAGAAACTGAAGAAAAGGAAAAAAGAAACCCTCTCATATCCTACAACTCCCTGAGCTTTTTAGTTGCCAGCTTTAAACAATTTTTCTTGCTTACCTAAATAGCAGTCTCCTACTGTTAGCTGAGAATGGCCATATAGAAGCCACCTGAGTGCTGCATCCACCACACTAATTAGAGTAGACTATTTTGCCCATCAAATAGGAATAACTGTAAAACATTGAAAAAGTATCCCTTAGAATTTCCACTAAGTGTCGTTTAAATGAGTGAGTACCAGGTTAGGTTTAAAAAGGTCTTTCAAGTGATGTACTCATTATTTTATTTTATTTATGTGTGTGTCTATTTTTTTTTATTGCATTTTAGATTTTGGGCTACATGTGCAGAGCATGTAAGATAGTTGCATAGGTACACACGTGGCAGTGTGATTTGCTGCCTTCCTCCCCTTCACCCACATCTGGCATTTCTCCCCATGCTATCCCTCCCCAACTCCCCCTACCGCTGTCCCTCCCCGATTTCCCCCAATAGACCCCAGTGTGTAGTGCTCCCCTCCCTGTTTCCATGTGTTCTCATTGTTCATCACCCACCTATGAGTGAGAACATGGGGTATTTCATTTTCTGTTCTTGTGTCAGTTTGCTGAGAATGACGTTCTCCAGATTCATCCATGTCCCCACAAAGGACACGAACTGATCATTTTTGATTGCTGCCTAATATTCCATGGTATGTATGTACCACATTTTCCCAGTTCAGTCTATCATCGATGGGCATTTGGGTTGGTTCCAGGTCTTTGCTATTGTAAACAGTGCTGCAGTGAACATGGGTGTACATGTGTCCTTATAATAGAACGATTTATAGTCCTTTGGATATATACCCAGTAATGGGATGGCTGGGTCAAATGGAATTTCTATTTCCAGGTCCGTGAGGAATTGCCACACTGTCTTCCACAATGGTTGAACTAATTTACACTCCCACCAGCAGTGTAAAAGTGTTCCTATTTCTACACATCGTCTCTAGCATCTGCTGTCTCCAGATTTTTTAATGATCGCCATTCTAACTGGTGTGAGATGGTATCTCAATGTAGTTTTGATTTGCATTTCTCTGATGACCAGTGATGATGAGCATTTTTTCATATGTTTGCTGGCCTTGTGTATGTCTTCTTTTGTAAAGTGTCTGTTCATTTCCTTTGCCCATTTTTGAATGGGCTTGTTTGTTTTTTTCCTGTAAATCTGTTTGAGTTCTTTGTAAATTCTGGATATCAGCCCTTTGTCAGATAGGTAAACTGCAAAAAGTTTTTCCCATTCTGTTGGTTGCCAATTCACTCTAATGACTGTTTCTTTTGCCTTGCAGAAGCTGTGAAGTTTGATTAGGTCCCATTTGTCTATTTTGGCTTTTGTTGCCAATGCTTTTGGTGTTTTGGTCATGAAGTCCTCGCCTACTCCTATGTCCTCAATGGCTTTGCCTAGATTTTCTTCTAGGGTTTTTATGGTGCCAGGTCTTATGTTTAAGTCTTCAGTCCATCTGGAGTTAATTTTAGTGTAAGGTGTCAGGAAGGGGTCCAGTTTCTGCTTTCTGCACATGGCTAGCCAGTTTTCCCAACACCATTTATTAAACAGGGAATCCTTTCCCCGTTGCTTGTTTTTGTCAAGTTTATCAAAGATTGTATAGTTGTAGATATGTTGTGTTGCCTCCGATGCCTCTGTTCTGTTCCATTGGTCTATATCTCCGTTTTGGTACCAGTACCATGCTGTTTTGATTACTGTAGCCTTGTGGTATAGTTTGAAGTTCGGTAGTGTGATGCCTCCTGCTGTGTTATTTTTGCTTAGAATTGACTTGGCTATGCGGGCTCTCTTTTGGTTCCATATGAAGTTTAAGGTGTTTTTTTCCAGTTCTGTGAAGAAGGTCATTGGTAGCTTGATGGGGATAGCGTTGAATCTGTATATTACTTTGGGCAGTATGGCCATTTTCACATTATTGATTCTTCCTAACCATGAACATGGAATGTTTCTTCATCCATTTGTGTCCTCTCTTATTTCGTTGAGGAGTGGTTTGTACTTCTCCTTGAAGAGGTCCTTTACATTCCTTGTTAGTTGTATTCCTAGGTATTCTATTCTCTTTGTAGCAATTGCGAATAGCAGTTCGTTCTTGATTTGGCTCTCTTTAAGTCTGGTTATTGGTGTGTAGGAATGCTTGTGATTTTTGCACATTGATTTTGTATCCTGAGACTTTGCTGATGTTGCTTATCATCAGTTTCAGGAGTTTTTGCACTGAGGCGATGGGATCTTCTAGATATACTATCATGTCATCTGCAAATAGAGACAATTTGGCTTCCACCTTTCCTATTTGAATACCCTTTATTTTTTTTTTCTTGCCTGATTGCTCTGGCTAGAACTTCCAGTACTATATTGAATAGGAGTGGTGAGAGAGGGCATCCTTGTCTAGTGCCAGATTCCAAAGGGAATGCTTCCAGTTTTTGCCCATTCAGTATGATATTGGCTGTTGGTTGGTTGTAAATAGTTTTTATTATTTTGAGATACATTCCATCAATACCGAGTTTATTGAGGGTTTTTAGCATAAAGGGCTGTTGAATTTTGTCAAAGGCCTTCTCGGCGTCAATTGAGATAATCATGTGGTTTTTGTTTTTTGTTCTGTTTATGTGGTGAATTACATTTATAGACTTGCGTATGTTGAACCAGCCTTGCATGCCCGGGATGAATCCTACTTGATTATGATGGATAAGCTTTTTGATGTGCTGTTGCAATCGGCTTGCCAGTATTTTATTGAAGATTTTTGCATCTATGTTCATCATGGATATTGGCCTGAAGGTTTCTTTTCTTGTTGAGTCTCTGCCGGGTTTTGGTATCAGGATGATGTTGGTCTCATAAAATGATTTGGGAAGGATTTTCTCTTTTTGGATTATTTGGAATAGTTTCAGAAGGAATGGTACCAGCTCCTCTTTGTGTGTCTGATAGAATATGGCTGTGAACCCATCTGGACCTGGGCTTTTTTTGAGTGGTAGGCTCTTAATTGCTGCCTCAACTTCAGACCTTGTTATTGGTCTATTCATAGTTTCAGCTTCCTCCTGGTTTAGGATTGGGAGGACACAAGTGTTCAGGAATTTATCCATTTCTTCCAGGTTTACTAGTTTATGTGCATAGAGTTTTTTTTAATATTCTCTGAGGATGCTTTGAATTTCTGTGGAATCTGTGGTGATTTCCCCTTTATCATTTTTTATTGCATCTATTTGGTTATTCTCTTTTTTCTTTTTTATTAATCTGGCTAGTGGTCTATTTTTTTGATCTTTTCAAAAAACCAGCTCTTGGATTTATTGATTTTTTGAAGGGTTTATTGTGTCTCTATCTCCTTTAATTCTGCTCTGATCTTAGTTATTTCTTGTCTTCTGCTAGGTTTTGAGTTTTTTTTGATCTTGCTCCTCTAGCTCTTTCAATTTTGACAATAGGGTGTCAATTTTGGATCTCTCCACTCTTCTCATGTGGGCACTTATTGCTATGTATTTTCCTCTAGAGACTGCTTTAAATGTATCCCAGAGATTCTGGTATGTTGTGTCTTCATTCTCATTGGTTTCGAACAACTTCTTTATTTCTGCCTTCATTTCATTGTTTATCCAGTCAACATTCAAGAGCCAGTTGTTCATTTTCCATGAAGCTGTGCGGTTCTGAGTTAGTTTCTCAATTCTGAGTTCTAACTTGATGCACTATGGTCTGAGAGACTGTTTGTTATGATTTCTGTTGTTTTGCATTTGCTGAGGAGCGCTTTACTTCCAATTATGTGGTCAATTTTAGAGTAGGTGTGATGTGCTGCTGAGAAGAATGTATATTCTGTGGATTTGGGGTGGAGAGTTGTGTAAATGTCTATCAGGTTTGCTTGTTCTGGTCTGAGTTCAAGTCTTGGATATTCTTGTTAATTTTCTGTCTGGTGGATCTGTCTGATATTGACAGTGGAGTGTTAAAGTCTCCCACTATTATGGTGTGGGAGTCTAAGTCTCTTTGTAAGTCATTAAGAACTTGCCTTATATATCTGGGTGCTCCTGTATTGGGGCCATATATATTTAGGATCGTTAGCTCTTCTTGTTGTATCAATCCTTTTACCATTATGTAATGTCCTTCTTTGTCTCTTTTGATCTTTGTTGTTTTAAATTCTATTTTATCAGAGATGAGAATTGCAAATCCTGCTTTTTTTTGCTCTCCATTTTCTTGGTAAATCTTCCTCTATCCCTTTATTTTGAGCCTTTGTGTGTCCTTGCTTGTAAGATGGGTGTCCTGGATACAGCACAATGATGGGTTTTGGCTTTTTATCCAATTTGCCCGTCTGTGTCTTTTGATTGGGGCATTTAGCCCATTTACATTTAGGGTTAATATTGTTATGTGTGAATTTGATACTGCCATTTTGATGCTAGCTGACTGTTTTGCACGTTAGTTGATGCAGATTCTTCATTTTGTTGATGCTCTTTAGCATTGGGTATGTTTTTGGAGTGGCTGGTACTGGTTGTTCCTTTCTATGTGTAGTGCCTCTTTCAGGAGCTCTTGTAACGCAGGCCTGGTGTTGACAAAATCTCTGAGTACTTGCTTGTTCACAAAGGATTTTATTTTTCCTTCACTTATGAAGCTCTGTTTGCTGGATATGAAATTCTGGGTTGAAAGTTCTTTTCTTTAAGGATGTTGACTATCGGCCCCCACTCTCTTCTGGCTTGTAGGGTTTCTGCCGAGAGATCTGCTGTGAGTCTGATGGGCTTCTCTTTGTGGGTGACCCGACCTTTCTCTCTGGCTGCCCTTAGCATTTTCTCTTTCATTTCAACCCTGGTGAATCTGCCGATTATGTGCCTTGGGGTTCCTCTTCTTGGGGAATATCTTTGCGGTGTTCTCTGTATTTCCTGGACTTGAATATTGGCCTGCCTTGCTAGCTTGGGGAAATTTTCCTGGATAATATCCTGAAGAGTATTTTCCAGCTTGGATTCGTTCTCTTCGTCACATTCAGGTACACCTATCAAACGTAGATTAGGTCTCTTCACATAATCCCACATTTCTTGGAGACTTTGTTCATTCCTTTTTGCGCTTTTTTCTCTAATCTCGGTTTCTCGTTTTATTTCATTAAGTTGATCTTCGACCTCTGATATCCTTTCTTCTGCTTGGTCAATTCGACTGCTGAAACTTGTACATGCTTCACAAATTTATTGTGTTGTGTTTTTCAGCTCCATCAATCCACTCATATTCCTCTCTATGTTGTCCATTCTTGTTATCATTTCCTCAAGTCTTTTTTCAAGGTTCTTAGTTTCTTTGCATTAGTTAGAACATGTTCTTTTTGCTCATGGAAGTTTCTCATTACCCACCTTCTGAAGTTTGATTCTGTCATTTCATCACACTCATTCTCCATCCAGCTTGTTCCCTTGCTGGTGAGGAGTTGTCGTCCCTTGTAGGAGGCGAGGTGTTCTGGTTTCAGGTGTTTTCCTCCTTTTTGTGCTGGTTTCTTCCCATCTTTTTGGATTTATCCACCTGTCATCTGAGTAGTTGCTGATTTTCCGATTGCATCTCTGAGTGGATGTCCGGATTGTTGATGATGAAGTATTTCTGTTTCTTAGTTTTCCTTCTAACAGTCTCGCCCCTCTGCTGTAGGACTGCTGAGGTGCACTCCAGGCTCTGCTTGCCTGGGGAACACCTGTAGCAGCTGTGGAACAGTAAGGGTTGCTGCCAGTTACTTCTTCTGCTATCTTTGTCCCAGAATGATGCCCACCAAACATCAGTCTGATCAGTCCTTTGTGAGGTGACTCTTTGGATATACAGGGGTCAGGGAACTGCTTGAGGAGACAGTGTGTACTTTATAGGAGCTCAAGTGCTGAGCTGTGAGCTCTGTTGTTCACTCAGAGCTGCTAATACGTTTAAGTCTGCTGCAGCAGAACTCTTAAAGGCCCTTTTTTTCCTCAGGTGCTCTGTCCCGGGGAGTTAGGGATTTATTTATGAGTATCCGTTGCACTGTCCTGCCCAGCAAGGAGGCAGTCTAGTCACTGCCTGCCTGCAGAGGCTATACTGAGCTGCTCTGGGGTCCGCCCTGCTGCCATGGGCTCTGTCCTGCTGCTGTGCGTAATTCCCTGCAGTCCTGTTTATATGGGTGTGGTTAGAACTGCTGTGATGATGGTGGCCCACTTCTGTAATGGCGGACTCTCTCTCTTACGGTGGGTTGCCTCGGCAAGGGCAGGCTGCGTCAGCAATGGCAGAGTACCTCTGTAGGGGTGGAGTGCCTCAGTAATGGCGGACGCCCCTCCCTCACTGAGCTGCACCGTCATGGGTTCAGCTGTGCTTGCCATGAAACTCTCAATCCTGAGTGTTTTCAATTGCAGTTTTGTTTGTTTTTTGGGGGGGGTGGTACCCGCTGAGCCTGATCACCTGGCTCCCTGCCTCAGAGCCCCCCCTTTTCTTTTAAGTTGAATGGTTTCCTCTCTCCCAGGTGTTCCAGTCGCCTGCTGAAAGGGCACTGGGATCCGTGTGATGTTCCATGTGGCGACCCACTGTGCTGGCTGAAACAACGTCTCTGCCTGGGAATCTCCTGGCCTGGCTTTATGTTTAAGTCCCGTTTAATCAGATGAATGTGCTAAACTGCATTCATAGATCTTCAATTGCCGGATTAATAGGGCAACCAGAGCAGGGTATTTTGTACGGAGTGCCGCTGTGCTGTGGCACTGGCTGAAACAGCCATTCCAGCCGAAACAGCTGCACCGGCCAAAACAGCCATGCTGGCGACCCATGCGGCTCCTACACCTGGGAATCTCCTGGTTTGTGGGCAATAAAGATCTGTCTGGAAATGCAGCATCCACTCGCCCTCTGTGCTTTCACTGGGAGCTGTAATTCTGAGTTGCTCCTACAGTGCCATCTTCTCTTCTTCCCTCAGCTGTTTGCTTCTATGCTGTTAGCAGAAGTCTTACCCAAGAGTACAGCGGCTTCAGAAGTAGGTAGAAAAGTGAAAGCATACAAGCATACCAGGAAGAATGAGAATCTCACCTTTTCTTATTCTTTGGTATTTCACTCAGGGATCAAAAATGTGAGCATCAGGAAAACTGTATTGGGTTTCTGAATCTTCTCTTCTTCTCAAACAGGTATATGTTGACTAATAGGAGCATCTCCATTGATTAGAAGTGATGGAGATATAATACTTATACCTCTGGAAGAGGGAAATAGAATGTTAACGCAACCTATTCTTGACAGAGCTTAAAATAATATTCTATACTAAGCTGATTCTGTTTGGAACTGCTGTTGTCCACCAAGATAAACAGCTTCAATCAGGGAGCAGTTTTTTCTAATCAGGTTTATAGCTTTGAACTTCAATGATAACTGATTTTCTAAATTGTTAGTGGAATTATATTTTCAGTCTGGTTGTCTTTTCATTCAAAGAAGCTGAGCTAATGAGAGCAGGTGTTGGAGAGAAAATGAGCCATCAAATTCTCTCTGTTGGACCTAGAATGCTGAATTGAGAGTTGCAGAATTGGCCATTTGTTAGGACACATTTCAGGATTTCCCCTCAAGTTTCACAAAACAGAAAATTTGAATAGTGATATTAGTTTTCATGTACCATAAGAAGATGAAGGAAAGTAATTCCTTTAGCTAAAGGAAATGATGGACATAGTTGCTTTTGTAGAAATGATTGTCTACCATTTTTCCAGCAATTGTCATTCTTTTTTACAATGTGCCCTCTGATTCTTATTGCTGAGACATAGAAGAAATAAGAGCATACAAGGGAAAGAGTTCTCTGAACTTGCAATTCTGGTCTCATACTTCTTACCTCTCTTGGCTAAAGTCGAAATAATGAGGAGTTAGTATATTACCCCTTTATGCTTCTGAAAAGGTTCTTAACTTTTCTAAGAATCAAGTCAATTTTCTATGTAAAATCTTGACAGGGATTGTCAAAAAAATTTAGTGTGGAATGAAATGGAGTCTAATTTCATTTTACTTGAAACTCCATTACAGATGGAAAGTTGTAGGGGTACTTGAAAATGCAGGTACTAGAACAGAAATTATTTGACTTGCTCCCTAACCTTAAAATATTATTTAAAGATGAATCTCATATCTGAAAGTGCACACGCAAGATTGTTAGCAGTTGGTCACCTCTGAGGCATGAAATTAAAGGGTTGAGAGAGTGGAAGACTTTTAATTTTTACTTTCTAAACTTTTGAAATGTTAGGAGTTCTTTTTTTGTTTTGTTTTGTTTTTTAAATACAACTGACATACATTTTTCTTAAAAGGGATTTTTAATGACCTCAAAGTTTTCTGTGTAAATATATTGTTATATAAACGATGTGGAAGAGAAGCTTCATTGCTTATTGCTTCATCCAGCCAACCCAGACTTTTGATCTTTGACAGATTTGTTTCCAAGCAAATAATTTTAAATAAGTTACATTTTGCTGCATATCTTTGGAGGTTAGATAGCATCTCCTACCCTAAGGTATGAGCATGTCAACCAACTGCCTCAGGCAGATAAACATTTTATATTTAAAGGTTCCCAGGGGAGAATTTACAGCTCTATTTACTATGAGGATATTCTTGAATATATCTGTTTTGAGTGACTCATGCTATAATGTGTTTTCTTTTTCTTCTCCCCTGGTCCCTGCTTACTAACCCTCTGTGTACCTACACTCTTACGTTATTATTAGAATGCTGTGAGGTGAGGTATCCACTTAAAGTTGGCTGTAACTGAGCCGTATTACATACATTATGTGAAATACTGGCATATAGTGATTAAGGAGACATGGTCTCACATAAAGACACCAGCCTGGGTATGTGGCTCAGCACACCTTGTGACTTGAGAAATACCTCATTTCCATCTCCACTTAACATTCCTCTGTCTGATGGGATTGTTCTCCATCACAAAGGTGGTCTTGGCTCCTTTTCTTTGTGACTTCCATGGGGCATGCCACCTACACAAAGAAGGAAAAAGGAAGAAGGTTGTGGTACCTTCCTGGTTGCAAAGACTCAGAAACTGACCTTCCTTTGAATTCCATCTCCACCCTCGACTCAATCTTAATTCTTTATTTGTTAAATGGAACTAATAGCACTGAACTCACCTTGCAGTTTGTGAGAACCAAGTAAGCTTTTTGTCGGTACAAGAATATGGATCAACTTCTCAGTAACTAAGCTCCCAAAAGACTTAGATGAAATTAATTTCCAGTTTATTATTTGGCAGTGGAAAAACAGAACCCTCCTTCTGAGAAGACACTGTTTCGTCTGGCTAGCACATGAACTACATGGAGAGACATTTGTGTATCTTAGTGAACATAGATTCAGAATAAGGAGAATTAATGGCATAATTCAGATGTTTGACATTGTCAGGAATGTGGCTGAAAACAGTATCCCCATAACAAGTAGGTCACAGTAGTAAAAACAGAAGGTGCCTGGGAATCAAACAGCCATCTGCGATAAGTGGACTTTTCTCAGCTTCTGCAATATGGGTATGATAACACTTGCTTATTTGCTTGGTTTAATTATGAGATAATTCAGTGTCAGAAAGTCCCTGTAAGAACTGGCCTTCTTTATCCCCATCCTTTAAAATATTGAGCCATACCTGATCTGTAATTAGTGAAGTAAACGATCCAGTATTCTATATTCACTTCTATTTTCCATGAGATTGGAAGAGGTTTCTGAAACCTGTTCTGTTGTTACCTTTGCTTGTTTATATTATGCTGTCCTTGAAAACCATAGTTACCTGTCTTGATTGCAAAGATTTATAAACAAGGCATAGTCACATTTTATACATACATATTCATAGATGTGGAATGCAACTATAATAGCAATTTGAACAGAGGAAATTAAAAATATTTTGAGTAATGCCCATGGCTGCATAAATTTTACCTAGTGACTCATCTCTACTTTTGTTTGTTGATACCCATATTAGACCAGTTGAAAAGGTCAGCAGGCCAGGTGCCATGGCTCATGCCTGTAATTCCAGCATGTTAGGGGGCTGAGACAGGAGGATTGCCTGACACTGGGAGTTCAAGACTAATGTGGGCAACATAGTGAGACCCTGTCTTTGCAGAAAATAAAACAAAGTAGCTGGATGTGCTCTTATATGTCTATGGTCCCAGCTACTCTGGAGGCTGAGGCAAGAGGATTGCTTGAGCCCAGGAGGTCTAGGCTGCAGTGAGCCATGATCATGCCACTGCACTACAGCCTGGGCACCAGAGCAAGACCCTGTCTCAGAAGAAAAAAAAAAGGGTCATCAGAGTGTGCCTGCTTTGAATGACACTACCTTCATCTCCATATCTAAGCTGTAGACAGCTGAAGTATATGCAGGCAGCAAGAGGCAGTTTTAGTATTCCCTGTGCTTATACAGAGGCCATACTCATCTCAAAAACATCTGACTTATAAATGACTCACAGATAAGAGCAAGATGGGAGCATTATCTCCTGGTCAACATCTCTTGCCCTTGCTCCTGAAACTAGTTTTCAGAGAACCTATGACTTCAGAATGCCTTCCCGCTTCCTCTCCTTGTATTTCCCCATCATTGCTCAACCTCACATGCCATCTCTTCTGGGAAACACTCCTTGAATCCTGCAGAATGAGTTTCTGGCTTTTCTCTGCTGTGGGAAATGAGTGGAAGGTGTCTGTGTCTGAGAAGTGGTGCAGAGGGGCACATGTAGGTAGGCTGACAGATGGTCATACTCAGTACATGGACTGAGCTCAGTTTGAAGGGTCCTGTGTGTCGTGTTGAGGACATTGGGCTTTATCTCTTAAGCAACTGGGAAGCTAGATTGTTAAATCTTGAAATAGAGTAACTACATTAAAATTTTAAAAATTGTTTTAAAATAGGTAGCCTGTAGTCTGACTGGCACTGTAATCTAATAAAGTGCTAACAGGTAAACTTTCTATACAACTGGGATGTTGGCTTCGGGGATTCTGCATGAAGGAAATCTTCACGTAAAGGCTAAAAATTATAGAAAAAATATAATTGCAACAAATGCAGGATGATTTGCTGAAAGAGGTATGAAAATATACCTGTGTTTGCATTTTACTTTGAGATTGCTATGGCTTGTGGGTCTGTGACAGGACAGTTCTGTCGTATTCTCCATTTGCCCTTCCTGGAAACAGAGCATGGTACAGGCATCCCCACTCCTCAGGGCCATTCATCTGTCCTGCATCCAGAGACTCAGTCTCAGGTTCTTTTAGCCATTACCTTGCCAACAGTAGGTTTGTTATTTGGCTTGTGTGTGGCTGTGTGTACAGACAACTTTTTCTACATCAATAGAGGAGTAGAACAAAGCCCTTGAATATAGAAATTTGAGGTGCAGGTGGAAATCAAGCTAAGATTACATCATAATGTTCATTTCTTAGAACTCTTGACAAAGATAAAGAAGCAAGTGATGGAATCCTTTAAAAAGTAGAGCAAAGAGAAGAAAGAACTTACTTATTTTAATAAGACTTTCTTCTTAACTGCTATTAGAAGAGAGAAAGGTCAAATCTTTCATTTGAATCTTTCTAGTTTCTTGGGTTATAAGGCTCTTTCTTGGCCCTAAGTATTTCTAGCAATTAAATCAAACCCCATTTAAATCTTTATGCATATTTTATTTTTCTTATTGAATAGGATAAATAAAGGTGATGTATAAGAAAGGTCACATTTTGAAAGAGTACAAGATTACTTTACCAATGCTCCCTTGAAATATGGCACTGAGAAACTGCAAAGTTATATTTTCCTTTATTAAAAAGTAAGTTCTAGGCTGGGCAAGGTGGCTGGCATGCCTATAATTCCAGCACTTTGGGAGGCTGAGATGGGAGGATCACTTGAGGCTGGGAGTTCAAGACCAGCCTGGGCAACATAGCAAGACTCCATCCCTTATTTTAAAAAAACTAAATTGGATAGGCGTTATGGCTTGCCTGCAGTTCTAGCTGTTTGGGAGGCTGAGGTGGGAAGATTGATCGCTCGAGCCCAGGAGTTGGTTGATACTACAGTGAGCTGTGATTGTGCCACTGCACTCTAGTCTGGGCAAGTGAGACCCTGTCTTTTAGAAAATTAGCTCGGGGGAAAAATCTAGTTTCATTGCTGTGGTGAGAATTTCCAATATAATTTAATCTATTTTAATAGAAGTATTAGTATATGCAAAGTACATATACTAGTGCCTGGAAATGTTTTGGAGAGAAATCTTGAAGTAATAAGAGCTAGAGTTATTATAAGGGGACTCACACTATCCTTGTAGGCTGCATTCTTGTTCCATATGCTGAATAAAGAATTGACTTTATTTACAGAACACCTATTAAGTGCCAGATAGTGTGTTGATGCCAAGGATATCTACAAACAAGTCCTTCCAGAGCTGACATCCCAGTGGATGACTGGCTAGTCTTCAATAAAGAGAGCAATTCATAATTTGATTTACTCACTACTGTAACAACTGTCTGGAAAATAGTGCATCCTTGAATTGTAGAACAGAATTCCGGAGGCAGTGAATTCTGGGCTTTTGCCGCAAAGTGCAAGAAATACAAGAATTCCAAACATGTATAAATGAAATTTGAGCATCTTCACTTATTCACTAATTTCTACTGATATTCCTTGTTTTGTGTAAACCTCTGCAAAATGAGTTCCATCTAAAGGTGAAACTGTTTAATATGTGTGTTAGATATACATATATATGATACATATATATATATATATATATATATTATGTATATTAACGTATATGTTGTGCTGGACCAAGTTTATTCAACTTCCAGGATCTTCTTGGCCATCCTTTTCTGCTTTGCTTCCCTGACACCCCTCTAGGGAAATTCCCTGATGCTTACTGCATTCTTTATACACAGAAGTTAGATTTCTATCCTGATTCTTCCTGGTGGCAGCCAGGTAGTCAGGATACCTCTGCTGGGCCAGCCAGGCCCATTGTCCCTCCCATCTTCCAACTCTGATGTCACTTGTGATCAAGAACCAGCATTACGGCCAGGGCTTTTATGAGCTTCTGAGCTTCACTGACCCCTAGGCACCTCTGGCCCAAGCATGCCCACTGGAGTTTTCATAACCCTGGCTTGCACAATAGATGTCACTCCTGTGGGGGAACTCAGGTTTCCAGGATGGCTGCCAGAGGGACCAGGGAATCAGTCAGAAATGGTGGGGGTTGGTACCCTGTGGTACAAACCTTGATGATTAGAGACCAGAGCTAGTAGAAATTCTTCCCCCATCGTGGGCTGTGTGCAGATTCAGGGGTTTTTATAGCTACTCTGCTCTGCTGTGCTTTTGCAAACTGTGGCTGAGTCAGTAACCAACCTGCCCCATACACCTCCCTCTTTTGCCTCACAGCCATGTCTCACTCACTCCTGTCTTTCTCTCAACTATTTACATGGAAGCCAAGAAGTGTTTTCCCAGGCTCAATTTTCCAGAGAACCTAGGCAAAAGTAGAAGTGGAGGGCTAGTAGACTGGAGGTTTATATTTGAGAAAATTCATGAAGAATTTTCTAATCCTTGTTGAATTGTGAGTATTTCTGCCATTTTTTTTAAGTTTCTCTTTCTTTAGTTTGGGAGAGATAAAATGGATTTAGATCAACAAATGGATCTGTGTGCTCAGTGAGGGAAGAGTTGGCGGCAGGCGGGGAGGGGTTGTCTTGTTCAGTCTCAGATCCCAGGCAAATTGCCTGCTAGTGTATGCCACTTGAGAAACCCACCTGCTGAAGTCACAGAAATAATTAGCCTTTCCAAGCTCAGGAATCATCTGCTGGCCTCTTTCACCACCTTTAATTCTCATTCATCTTGTTCCTCTGGATTATTTATGTTTAGCAGAAATGCTGAATAATTCTATTTAGCAGAAACATTAAAAACAAGGTTTGTCCAGTATGCAGGGAAATAATCTTAGATGTATGTTAGAGGAGAATTTGACAGGTAAAGATCCATGATTGGCACCAAATTTTCACAGAGATTGAGATGCTTTTGAGCATGGTAGAGGCCCACTTCCTACTCTGTCTCAGCTTTTCGAATCTGTATAGACCATCTCCTGCTTTCTGGTTTCTGCCCCTACCATTTCAAAGGCATTATGCTGACCAGTGCTGTCAAGTACTTTCCTTTTGAATACTTATCCCAGTTATTTTCTGGCACAGACCACAAATGAATTTTTTTTTTTTTTGAGGCAGATTCTCGTTCTGTCACCCAAGTTGGAGTGCAGTGGTGTGATCTCAGCTTACTGCAACCTCTGCCTCCTGGATTCAAGTGATTCTCCTGCCTCAGTCTCCTAAGTAGTTGGGAATACAGATGTGTGCCACCATGACTGGCTAATTTTTTGTGTTTTCAGTAGAGACAGGGTTTCACCATGTTAGCCAGGAAGCAAATGCATTCTCTAAATTTCTTCCTCTGAGGAAGAAGCCTTTTCTGATTCGACTTCCTATACTATTTGTTCCTCCTTAGTCCCTCCCTTTTTTGCGCTATACTGTATGTCCCTCTGTTGGATGAGCCCGTGATTTCCCTGGTCCATGTCCTCTCCATTTTTGAATCCTAGCACCTAGGCTCTTTACTCCTTTAATAAATGAGTTCTACATGGCTGAATGTATGATTTCTCAACCTTTCTTGCCTTCCCTGCAAGTTTTTTTTTTAAACTGGAGGTTTGCAGCTCTGTAAACCCCTTAAAAAAATGTATGTGCTTTTAATATTTTGCTTATAAACAGAATAATGATTAAAATGAAACACACTGGGTATTTATAGTAATATGAAAACTAAGTGAGACTCACAATTACTCACAGAGGATTTTTGTGTCTTTAATATTTGAATGTGATCTGGGTTACTACAGCAGGACTTTGCAAGTGACAGCATAATATTTAAAAATATTTATACTTGTACCTAATCAGCATTTTCTACAGCTTATTTTGGGTAAATTGAAATGAGCCTAAAAACTCTGCAAAATATCCCTAAAACAAGCTAAAAACCATCAGACTTTGAAAGCTTCTGTTACGAGGTTATTATTGTTTCTCTTTCTGGGGTCAAGATACAACTCAGCACACAGGTCTTCCACCTTTTTCACAAAATCTTGGACCCCTTTCTTGGGAGAGGTAGTAGAATTAAGACTATTTGGTATTGGGATGTGTGTGTGTTTCTGTGAGAGAGAGAGAGAGACAGAGACAGAGAAAGAACCCTCACATAAGTAGGAAGCCAGAATCCTAATATAGACAAGCAGTAACCTACCCTTTTACCCCGACCCTGCAAAGTAGACATCGATGTGTAGGCTCTGTATTTGATTACATATTGGGGAAAAACCCTCTCCTCAAGATTTATATGTTACCTAGGTGCCTGAAATTCTATGCTTTTTGAAAACCACTTTAGAATGCACATGGTCATAAGAGAAGAAGAATCGCAGAAAGACATGAGCATTTAGAACATGAATTCCTAATTGTTTTCATGCCATGTACACCTTTGGCAGCCTGGTAGTATACAGACCTCTTTTCAGAATGATATTGCATAAATGCATTACATAAAATTCATAGAATTATAGTGAAACCAGTTAAATTCAAAATAAAGGTATCCAAATCTTAAAACAAAATTTGTCATATAGTAATAGGTGTCTTTATTATCAGTGCCCTAATAATGATATCTAACAGTAAGTCTATTCACTCAGGTAATTTCAAAGTAGTGAATGTAACACAGTGATGTGAATTAAATATCTCCTCATTTTTTAGTGATGACAAAGTCACAAATACTACACAATTGTGGTTTGTCAACTACATTACATTTGAAGGAAATGCCTCATTCAAATATGAATACCACAGTCAGATATTTTTAATACTTTCAGTTAGAAAGTATTAAAAATTAAGATGTAACTTTGTTATCATTCATGTTCCTGGACCCCTTGAATTTTATCCATGGACATCTCCCAGGGATTTCTCTGCTTCCATTGAAGAAATTTTTGAGCAAAAATGGAGGCACATAGAGATGGAGGGTAAGAAAAGTAAAATGGGAAAAAGGAAGGTGGAAAAGGAACTTGATAATTTTGCTGTGGTTCTGCTAAGACTATGAAAGCTGCTCCTATGATACTATACAGGCTAAGTGCAGTTGCTCAATAAATGTAACAAAGTCGCAGATCATTTCACCTTCATTTGAATCTGAAGAGGAAATGATTCTTCTCTGATTAATACAGAATCCTGATATCCCCATCAACAGGTGCTGGTATGCAGCCTGCCTGGGCAAGTTATGTGGGGATGTCTACAACTCTGTTGGTTGCTTAGGTTATCAGAAGTCACAGCAGAGTCTTTGGTCAGAAAAAATGAAATATATACAAACCTGCTTTCCATAGAAAGGAGATTTCTATGGAACTCTGTGTTGCTTCCTATAATCATACATAGCTTCTTCTGTTAGGTTTGGGATAGAGAAAAGCAGTTAATAAGACTTGTTCTCACAATTTCACCATCAGTTTGTTTAAATGCTTGTCTTTTTTTAAAAAAAAATATGGATATAGACTATAAACTATGGGTTTGACTTAACTGGTCTGAGGTTTGGTGATTTCATGTGGGTAGGTAAATGGTCAGGCTTTAAGTTTTTTAGATTTTTTAAGCTTCCCAAGGAAAGCAATGATCTTTTCTTATTGAAGTGGTATATAAGTGGCCATTATTAAACTGATGGCTTTTGGAGGAGTGCTGATTTTTCTGAGCATATTTTAATGCAAGTAATTATTGGATGCTTTCTGTGGGGCCGTGGATATCAGCTCACTTGATGTCTGACCACATGATGTTGCTCTTCTGTAGCTCCTAACTGGCCTGTATCCTAAAAGCTAAGAGCCCCAGTGTCTTCTGTTAGGCTAGAGATTGGGCCACATACAAGTTAATCTTTGCAATCTTATGATGAAAGTTCATGGTTCTGAAATGAAAAGTGTAACTGAAGTTGAAATTGTACAGTGGCGTGGTGGACTTTGTCTTCAGCAGATGAAGTTGGTCTAGAGAGCTGAATCTTCAAGATGGTTTGCAATTAGCTATCATATGGCATCAGGAAATTTTACTGCTTTTAGGTGAAAATCACTCTAAACTCTTATCAGGTACCTTTCTGCCTTAATCAACATAAATTAACCTGTTTGTGGTAAATTAAGGCCATGATGAAAAACATAAGTGTTTTCCCACAGACGTGCTAAAGGATAGTGACTTAATTATGCTCCTCACTACTCCTTGCTGCTGTGCTGCAACTTGCCATGGCTCTCTTTTATATTTTATTGTGTCTTCCCTTTTGACAACTCAGTTTTCTCATTGTTGCTTGGGTGTCTGTTTTAGCAGTCTCTTTGTTTCGTGTGAATTTCTGAAGGTGCAGATACCAGGTAACAATTTTTATGCCTCTGGTTGAGTACAGGCTCTGAGTCAACTGAATAAATGCATGGATTTGACAACATCTGTTTTGGCTGCTCAGAGTTTTTGTTTTGGTATATGTACTCTCTAGCACTTAATTTTCCATGTAACTGAAAGATACCTTAACTCTAAACAGATGGTACCCCATCCTCTCCTCTCTTCATTACACTGCTTACCCATCAATATAAAATCTGATAGACATTTTTAAATAGTAAATCACCTGAATATTTTTTATTTGAAATACAAAATCACTGAAGACATTTTTTCTCAACAATTTAAAAATATTCTTTGCCTTTACTTCAGCTTTCTCCTCTGGGTCTGGTGTAGACTCTGTGGAAGTAATTCTGCCTAAGAAAAGGTTTAAAGATGTTCTTTAAAACACTTTGCAAAAGAACCATCTCTCTGGCAGTTAACTCTCATGGCGGTAAAGTAGCTTTCAAACTCCAACAATAATGGTTAGTTTTGAAGTATCCGACCCGTTTGTGTGCAAGGTGGGAGTTCGCCTCCCTGGAATACCACTTAAGGCAGCAATGCAGCTCTTGAAAGAAGTTTTATAAAAGCAAAGCACCAAGCTGTAAAGAATAAAGCATTTTAATGTGAACTGCTATTACTTTTTGTTGCTTTCCTAGAAAGCCATACTGTGATTCCCAGCTACAACTATGGACATGCTGTTCCTCCTATGGGTAAATCACATCTTGATTTCTGCTGTTGAACACTGGTTAATCCTTCTAAAGTGTTGACAGTGAATGATGTGAATAAAGTTTGGACAGCAAATCAAGTATCTTCATCCTCCAAGTTATTGATGGTCACAGTTTGCATTTGCGGGTGCTTTACAGTTTCTCAGTGATGGTCCAGTTCAGTTCTTAATTTACCCTGATGGTGATCGTAAACTTGCATTAATCATTGTTATTCAGCAGTGCCATTCTCCCACTTTGGCCTTTGAATATGTCTCTGACATAACAATTACAACTTCGTAGTTTAGTTACTTAATTACACAGTTGCTTACTCTGTTAGAGTGGAAGCTTCTGAAGGGCCACGGACATGTCTTTTTCATGCCCAATGTCAGTGTCTGTTCACTGTTAACAGACTCACAAATGTTTGTGGAATGAACAAATGTTGGATCCCCAGTGTTTTCTCCATCTGTGGCCTGTCTAACACCTCATCCTGGAGGACTCAGCTCAGAGTTCCCTTTCCCTAAGGAGCTGTCACTAGCACCTACCTTCCTGAGCTAGCCTGAGTGCCACTTTTGTGTGGGCCCTCAGTGAATGTAGAATGAGGGAGATGTTCACACCATTGCAACATCACTATCTTCCTCCCACACGTGACTTAAGAATGGGGCTTGAGTTACACTCAACTTTTACTCAGTGGTGCTTACCACAGGGCCTGGGCAGTGATTGCTTAATACATGTACACAGTAGATTTAGGGAGTGATCAAAGATAAGGTTGTAATTATAGACTGGTAAGACTGTGAATTCCTTGCTCAGAAATTTGGAATGCATTGTGGATGTACTTGTGAAATATCTGAAGTTTGCTCTTTCGTTTTAGTATAATTGTGTAAATGATAAAGAAGAAAAAAATTAAAAAGTGTTTCTGCCAATGAGATATATAGAAGGATTTAAAAATGCATCTCTCGTTATTTTTTGTTCATAATGCATTGTGGTAGTTAATTCAACTAATTGAGTGACTGCCATATCTCAGATTATACATCACTGGTGATATAGATGTATCAAATTACTGTTTCTGCTTTTTTGGTAGATAAACTTCAGTTGTCAGCATAAACTGGAATCATGTAAATGGTGTAAAAGAACCACTGTTCTTTTATATAGTTTAGGCTAAGAATCATTTTGAACACTATCAGCTCCCCAGCCTCTCAATATTCATTCAGACAAATAATCCTTTGATTGTAACTCAAAATATCCCATTTATCCTTCCCACTTCCTCATATCACTGCTTTGATTACTGTTGATATACTAGTCCCAGCTAATATTTTCTGTTTTTTATTGCATTTTAGGTTTTGATATACTGTTCCCACCTAATATTTTCTTTTTTTTAATTGCATTTTAGGAAGAACATGCAAAGTTGTTGCATAGGTACATACATGGCAGTGTGATTTGCTGCCTTCCTCCCCTTCATCCACATCTGGCATTTCTCCCCATGCTCTCTCCCCCAAACTCCCCACCCTCCGCTGTCCCTCCCCTAATTCCCCCCGACAGTCCCCAGTGTGTGATGCTCCCCTCCCTGTGTCCCATGTGTTCTCATTGTTCAACACCCACCTATGAGTGAGAACATGGAGTGTTTGATTTTCTGTTCTTGTGTCAGTTTGCTGAGAATGATGGTTTCCAGATTCATCCATGTCCCTACAAAGGACACGAACTCATTGTTTTTGATGGCTGCATAATATTCCATGGTATATATGTGCCACATTTTCCCTGTCCAGTCTATCATCGATAGGCATTTGGATTGGTTCCAGGTCTTTGCTATTGTAAACAGTGCTGCAGTGAACATTCTTGTGCATGTGTCCTTATAGTTGAACGATTTATAATCCTTTGGATATATACCCAGTAATGGGATTGCTGGGTCAAATGGGTCAATTTCTATTTCTAAGGCCTTGAGTAATTGCCACACTGTCTTCCACAATGGCTGAACTAATTTACAATCCCACCAACAGTGTAAAAGTGTTCCTATTTCTCCACATCCTCTCCAGCATCTGTGGTCTCCAGATTTTTTAATGATCGCCAAGTTAAGCTTGTTTGTTTTTTTACCGAGATTAAAACGATTCCTTGAAAGAGTTATTTGCAAAAATATTGGTTAAATGAAAGAAAAATTAGCCTTGAATAAAAATATCCAAGATAATCAGTGGTATTAATTCTTGTACATTTCTTCTCATTTCATTTCATTATTGGCAACAATGAAAGTGCCGTTTATACAGGAGCAAATGTTGGAAATGGTTCTCATGGCATCTCTTGACAGACGTGTGAAGGGCGCTCTGTGGAGGTAGAAGACGGAGTGCACTTAGTAGCGAGTGCCTCTGTGAGTCATCACAGATATGCTTCTGACTGTCAGACTAGCATTTAGTAGATAATGTTTGTCTTCTCTAGGGTTGTGTAAGCTAAGAGAATTGGACATCTGTTTTGAATAATTTGATTTTAAATCACATTTTTAAGTAAAGCCATATGAGTGTTGTTATATCATTTTATTGCATTAGGAAGCAACAAGAATAAAAAGTATCCACTGGACTTCTGAAGCAATCCAGGGGTTGATTTAATTGTTTATATTATATTAAATGTCTTACTTAAAATTCACGTTTTTCAATGAACGTTGGTAGTTTTAAAAATAATAGATTTTATTTCCATCTCCTTATCTTGCATTCTGTCACTAATTCTTTTGTTTACTTGAGAAGAAATAATAGAATTTGTTTTGTCTCCATACTGTCATCATAAGCATAGTGAGTTTTAAGTTTTATTTATTTGTTATTTATTTATTTTTTTGAGACAGAGTCTCGCTCTGTCATCCAAGCTGGAGTACAGCCACACATTCTCAGCTCACTGCAACCTTCTACTCCCTGGTTCAAGTGATTCTCCTGCTTCAGCTTCCCGAGTAGCTGGGATTACAGGTGTGCACCAACACGCCCAGCTAATTTTTGTATTTTTAGTAGAGACGGGGTTTCATCATGTTGGCCAGGATGGTCTTGGTCTCCTGAGCTCATGATCTGCCCGCCTCGGCCTCTCAAAGTGCTGGGATTTCAGGAGTAAGCCACCGCACTCAGCCAAGTGTTAATTTTTGATAAGAGAATAGCCATGTAATTTGAGAATCAACTAATTTTTCTTTTAAAGAGTTGTAATTCAAAGCTGAAGATGACCCTAATAGCTTCTAGTGTGCTGTTCTTGTTCTATTTTTAATTTTCTCCAGAGAGCATATGCCACTAATATTTGGTTATCTGACTCTGAGATGTGCTGTGAAACCTTGATTATGTGTTGGACTAAGCCGTCAGCTCTAGAATCAGACTGACTGGATTACAATCTGATTTTCTATGTGAGCTTAGGGAAGATTTTTTTCTTTTTTTCACTAGATGGAATCTCACTCTGTTGCCAGGCTGGAGTGCAGTGGCACAATCTTGGCTCACTGCAACCTCTGCCTCTTGGGTTCAAGCGATTCTTCTGCCTCAGCCTCCTGGGTAGCTAGGACTGCAGGCATGCACCACCATGCCCAGCTAATTTTTGTATTTTTAATAGAGACTGGGTTTCACCATAGTGGCCAGGATGGTTTTGACTTTTTGACCTCATGACCCGCCTACCTTGGCCTCCTGTGCTGCTGGGATTACAGGCATGAGCCACTGTTCCCAGCCAGGAATTTTTTTAACCCTCCTGATTATAAAATGACAGTGATACTTCTCTCAGTAGTTACTGAAGGGACCAAATGGAAGGATTGACGTAAAGTGCTTAGCAGAGTGGCTGGCATGTAGCTAGCACTTAGCACAGGTTCAGTAACTATAAGAGCAACAGTAACAACACAGCCAGAAGATGGGAGTAGAGGAAGTCAAGATGATAGCCTATGCTTAGAACAGAGGATGCCGAGAGACCTCCTTTCTTTTGGGCTGGAAGCTGCTTTCACATTAGCCAGTCTTCTTTTGTTTGAAGTAACAGGGCCACTTTATATAAACCACTGACCATGATCATTAATAAATTAAAAAATACGATTTTCATGTCTGGAGCAATTGCTTAATATTTATATTCAATAAATCAAAACTCTGGAACATTAAAAATACATATACCTGTTGGCGAGAAATCTGACTTGTAGGACTGTCTTACTGTAGAAATGAAAATAGTTCATGTGGCTCTTTACTGGATGTTCTTTGTCATAGCAGGTGTCGAAAATGTAAATTAGGATCTCTGTGTCCTTATTGGCCTGAAGAGTTGTCAACATTATATTATTGGTAAAGGAACAGAACAAACTGCAGAGGAATGTGTCAGCTTATTATTCTTTGAATAAATAAGAAAAGATTTAAAAAACCTTCATATATGTATCTATATGTTTATTTGTGTATAAAGAAGTATTCTGCGGGAAATTTACTATTGTTTAAATGGCATAAGTTTCTGGTCAGTTAAGTGAAAATTAGGAAGACATAGTTAATTTTTCCTCTGAAATTCTTTATTTTTTTAACATTTTATAATGGTATATATAATTTTTGTTAATGAAAGGGAAAGTTGAAACAAGGAAAGAAAGAACTGGATTTCTATGTAAACAAAACAGTTCGCAAGGATATCTAGAACTTGGCTATCTGGTTTTTATATTCTGAGAGCTAATGTAAAGAACTTTCCCTAATATACATTTGTTTCCCTGTACATCAATCAGTTCATCATCAAGTGAAGACATTTCAAATGAAATTTTTAAAGTGGTTATGCTAGAGACTCACGGTGGTTCATGCCTGTAATCTCAGCACTTTGGGAGGCTGAGGTGGGTGGATCACTTGAGGACAGGAGTTCGAGATCAGGCCAGCCAACATGATGAAACCCTGTTGGTACTAAAAACATGAAATAAGTTAGATGGGTGTGGTGGTGGGCACCTGTAATCCCAGCTGCTGGAGAGGCTGAGGCATGAGAATTGCCCGAACCCACGGCAGTGAGCTGAGATTGCACCACTACACTCCAGCCTGGGTGACAGAATGAGACTTCTCAAACAAAACAAAACAAAACAAAAAATAAAACAAAAAAAACACAAATTCCTTACAAATGATAAGTGACATATCCCATAGTGGGTAAATTGTTTAGTAGTTCAATATATTATGGTGTATCCAAGGATACTATGGGTATCAGTGGAGCATTCTTGGTAACATGTACCATTCTTGCCAAAGACCTGAACATCTTTACCCCTTTTTCAGTAAATTTGTTTGTAAAAACCGTTTCCTCCCTGCCTCTTCCTTTCTCTCTATCTCGGCCACTTTCCCTGTATATTTGTATGTATGTATATTCCTATAATAAAGTTGTGCATGCTTAATGACAGGGATGCATTCCGAGAAATGTATGGTCAGGCAAGTTTTTCATTGTACATGATAGAGTGCTGTTCCACAAATCACGATGGTAGAGCCTACTCCATACCTAGGCTATATGGTATGGCCTATTGCTCCTAGGCTACAAACTGTATAGCATGTGACTCTATTGAAAAACTATAGGCAACTGGAATACTATGGTAAGTATTTGTAAAAGAGTTAATATATGTAAAACATTTGGAAGAATGCCCGGCACATACTAAATATCAAATGTGTTAGTTATTATTAGTTCCCATATTAATTGTTAATATAGTTCTGTATTTATTTAATGATTTGAAAGTTTTTAATCACTGGTTTTATAAATATAATTAGCAGCTTTCATAATCACCATTAATTATTATAGCATTTTGCTCTTATAATTAAAAATGTATATTTATAATTTAGCAGACTTGGTAGCATTTAAGCATTTAAATCACACTAGGAAATTTTTTTTACTCCATCTTGCATCTAGAATGATTATTTGTAATTGAAAATTCATGTTTAGATATTGAAAATAAATCCAAGTACCATGCCTTGTTTGTATTACTGACCTTGTTATGCTGATTTAAAGGTGGATGATGGTAACCTGTGTAATCACATGATCATTGATACACATAATTTTATGGGTGTAAGAAACTACCTTGGAGTAAAAATTCTGCTATCTTGTCTTCCTAGACTAAGTTCAAATACATTTGGATAAAAACTGGAACCATTTGACATATATGTGCTCTATACCAGTCACTCTTTTAAGAAGCATTTTATGTGATTTACCTTATTTAATTTATTCAGCCACCTCTTTGATTAGGAAACTTGCAGAGAAGAGTTAGTTCCCTTGCTCAAGGACAATGCGTGCCTGAGTTACGATCCTAATTCAGGTTGTTTTGCTACAGAGCCCAGCTTTTCCTACCAAGCTCAGGGAGCCCTCTTCAAGTCCTGCCCAGCACAGCCCGGAGTACTTTACTTGCCTTAGTCTAAGTCTTTCAAAGTAGGCACTGTTTGGTTTTGAGTTTGTGGATGAACTGACTCAGATTGAGAGTGATTTTCATAAGGTCACAGAATTAGCAAGTTTTGTAGATGAGATTTATCTGCCAGCCTGCTCTCGGCAAGGAGTGTGACTCTCTCTGTGACTTCTGCTGTTGGGATGCTCTGTTTGATAAACTCCCCTGCTTCTTTTCTTTCCTGAACCCTTGCAGGAGCTTCATCAGAACCTCACAAGCATAAAGTGTTGAAATGTTTATGTAATTAAGAAATGTATCCATGTTAAAATTGTACCCAGCATTTGCTTTACTTTAAATTTCTTTGGTTAGTGGTAAGATAACTCTTTTCCCAGACATCTGTGTTCTAATTATATTTCTGCTAATGAAGCTTGCCTTTTCATACTATTTGCTAATTATTTATTGGTATTTTGATGCTTTTTCTGGTTAATTAATCCAACAGATTCCTTAAGTTCCAGACTTTTGATAATTTGTAAACTTGATACCGTATTGTTAGTTTAATGTGAAAATTATTTAATTTTCTTCACTGACTCACCTTGTTAAGTTTTGACAATTCCTTCTTTCCACCTTCTGATCAAGCAGTGAAAATTCCTGCGTGAGTCTGGTTTCTGACCCTAGTTGGGCTAATGAAACATCCTTTGGCTTCTTCTTCTTCTTCTTTCTTCTTTCTTCTTCCTCTTTCTTCTTCTGGAATATGGGGGTTTCTCAATCAGGGATGTCAACAGAACCCTTGAAGTCTTTTGAACTCTTTTATAGGAGAAAGGATGATTTAGCAAGCTTCTTTTGAGTACCACTAGCAAATGTTTGAATGTGTCCAAGATACACCTTTTAAATATTTAGGTTTGGCTTGCATTTTATATAAACGCTAACTGCACAATTTCTTCTTAAAGCAAGTCATAGTTCAGCTGGTAAACTGTCACCAGATATCTGTGATCTGCAGGCCATACTGAGTAGCATAAGCTTTTTTCACATGTTAAAAAAAAAAGACCTCTGAATCAACACTAATTTTGGAGAAAAAATAAGCGGAAGCTTATATTGTGATGATTGTGTCATTCTGAGATTTGTAACAAAAACGAACCCATTTCTAAAGATGTCAGTCAATGAAAAACTTGACGTATGGGAAATTAAACAGTCTCTTTAGAACATTCTAAATAGTCAGGCTGTCACTACTCGATTGTTGTATGTGTGGCTCATTTCCTGAGATACAGTCATTAGTCGTCAGATAGTTAAAAGGTTGTGCTTGCTTTACTCAGTGTTTGTTTTTTCCTTATAAAGTTCACACCTAGTATTTTCCGCCAAAGTCACTGAAGCAGTTTGTCTAAATGACACACTGTAATACAATTTAGTTCTCATTAAACCTTCCTTCTTATGAAAGGAGAGCATATTACTTCTTACTATTGAACCCCCAGGGTTTCCTCTCTTTGCTGTGAGCCTCTTCCAATGCTGCTTTGTCTCTAATGATACCTGTGTTTCGCAAGTCCCTTTTAAGATTGACAGTCCTAAACCATAAAGTTTACAGCCACTTCAGGTTGTTACTTATGTAAGTGTGGGCAAACTTAATGATCTGATTTGCTAATTCTGTTAATCTCTTTTTATTCTTCCGGTGATGAATACAAAAAACTTAAAATATGATTTACAACTAAACTGGGAGGTTCTTGCTGGAGTAATAGGTCCAAGTTTGTATTGTTGTAGTTCTGAAAATGTCCTAATATATAATGGGTGCTCAGATGAATCCTGCCATGGCTAAAAGTGACTAGTAAAAGTGAAATAATACATTTTTGTTCAGCTCAATACTTTTGTGAATAATAAAAATAGCCATTCAGTTGTGCTGTGAATCACTAAATTGACAATTGGATATCTTTTTTGTATTTAATATAAATATCCTAAACCAAAGGTTGTATGCATATCTGAGGTATATGAGCTGTGCTTATTAATTTTGTGGCACCCAGATTGATGTGGAATTCCCTCAAGGAGAACAGAGTACTGTGAACTAAATGGCATGATTTGTAGAATGGTCCCTGCCAGGATGATTCCATCAGCTGCTGTCTGGGTGGAAGGAGTGTATTAGTCCTTTCTCAAGCTGCTATGAATAAATACCTGAGGCTCAGTAATTTATAAAGGAAAGAGGTATAATTGACTCACAGTTATGCATGACTGGGAAGGACTCAGGAAACTTACAATCCTGGCAGAAGGGAGAGCAAACATCCTTTTTCACATGGTAGCAGGAGAGAGAAGTGCCAAGCAAAGTGGGGAAAGCCCCTTATAAAACCATCAGATTTCATGAGAACTCACTGTCATGAGAACAACATAAGGGTAACCACCCCATGATACAGTTACCTCCCCCTGGGTCCCTCCCATGACACCTGGGGATTGTGGAAGCTACAATTCAAGATGAGATTTGGGTGGGGACACACCAAACCATATCAGGGAGTAAAGAGATGTGCAGGTGGTTAGAGAGTTTTACTTCAGCTTCCCTGTGATACAGTGTTTCTTCTTTTTGCTATCTTACTTTGTTTTCACCACCATATTATGAATGGGGCAAAAATTAGTACAATTTACAAATGGTCTTTTTCAGTAATTGTTGGGAATCCACAAGGAAGGCAGGAAGGGACAGGACAAATAGAAAAGAAAATGTGTCATTTGGGAAAAGAGAGAATTTTTGCTATTCATGTCCTATTCCCTAGTGGCTAATAAGTATTTCATGTTTGTAGAAGGGGCATAGAAGAGGCAGAAGCTTAGGATGCATGACATCTGGTCTGTAGAATGTGAATGCAGCTTGGAGACTGTGGTTTCATGGGACTGAAATGGATGCTAATAAGCATTTTTAGAGCAATGTGGCACCTCTGTACAGAGGCTTTGTTCCCTTTGAGCATTGCTCTCGTAGTTCATTTATTTCTCCACAGGCCTTCCTCTTCCCTAGTTCAGGAAGCTTCTGGAGACATATTTTTTAGGAGCCTTGTCAGTAATGGCTGAGGGAGTGGTAGGAGGGGTGTAACCTGGTATTATGATAATCAGAGGATGAGATCAAATTGTAAATGACAAATTAAAGAAAAGCTTTTCTTAGTGAGCAGAGCACAGTGGTTTTGATTTTGGGAGGAATTGCATTATGGTCTTAAAGCATTTGTGGGCTGTGATGTCAGTTGTAGGTTGTAGCCAGAATTAATTGATTGATTTTGCAAAATGCAATTGAAATAGAGTAGAAAATGTACATGCAGTACATATATACACATGGTTAGAAGCACAGTGATTTCATTTTTTAAATGAAAGCCCAGTACACATGTGTACTGGGATGTAAAGTACAATATATTGGCTGAGCATAGTGGCTCAAGCCTGTAATCCCAGCACTTTGGGAGGCCGAGGCGAAAGTGGATCACCTGAGGTCAGGAGTTTGAGACCACCCTGGCCAACATAGTGAAACCCTGTTTCTACTAAAAATACAAAAAATAGCTGGGCGTAGTGGTACACACCTGTAATCCTAGCTACTCAGGAGGCTGAGGCACGAGAATCACTTGAACCTGGGAGGCAAAAGTTGCAATGAGCTGAGATTGTGCCCTTACATTCCAGCTTGAGTGACAAGAGTGAAACTCTGTCTTAGAAAAGAAATAAAGAAAGAAAGAAGGCATATATTATTTTTTATTATGAGTTAGAGTTGAAATGTTTGAAAAATGTTGGTCTTAGGAGCATTGCCTTTGGAGTTTGGTAAAAGCTTTGAATTACCTTTGGCTCTATCAGATGCTTTCACTTGTCCTCTGGTGGGTTCACCCTGCTCTTTCTTTCTTCAGACCTTCATTAATATAATTAGATCAAGTTCATGGAGCACCTGGCCTAGTCACTGGTGGCCCATTTTACTCCCATACCCTCTCCCCTTCTCCTTAAGACATGCAAATGTGCGTGGTGATTCCACGTGCCATGGCCTACTGGCACCCCTTGGTTTCTCCTTTCCTTGAAGCCAGGTCTTTTCATGTTTGTAGGAGGGGCACAGAAGAGACAGTAGCTTATGAAGGATGCATAACCTCTGGTCTGCAGAAGGTGAATGCAGCTTGGAGATGGTGGTTTCATCAGACTGAAATGGATGTAAATAAGCATTGTTAGAGTGATGGTGGCAACTGAGCCTGGGTACAAACTTTCCGTTCACCACGACCACATGTGTCCACTTGCTTCACACTTTCCCTCTTCATTTTCTTCTACAATGTTCTTTCATATTCAAAGGGCTTAGACTTTATAACTTACCTTTGGGTTAAGAAACCAGATTTTCTTTTTCATTCTTTTCTTTCAGTTTGCCTCATCTACTGTTGAGGAAAACTGTATACTTGGGTGCCAAGGATGCTATACTGCTTAATCTTTTGCTGTAACTTTAAGCCTATGCTGTTCAGTATGGTCTGCAGATCAGAGATGGCCCGCACATTGTTTCTGGTCCCTGACTAGTACAGAAACTGAGAGCAAGTCTTTAGAAAATTTGTGTAGGAATTTGACAGAGTAATGTTATGTGTCTAAGCAATTTCATTTTTCTAGCAATTCGTGTTGATTGTATTTTATATAAATTGGTATGAGATGCACTGGAAGTTTTTCTGAAAAAACAACTGGTTTTTCACTATGGATTGTTTGAGAAGTGCTGCTCTAGTGAACTGAATTGTTCTAACTGGTTGTATCTGAATAGGTTAGAAGTACTGATAACACCATAAACTAGAGCCAGGAGATATGCCTGCAGTGATGGAGCTTGTTAACATTTTGTTTGCCTCTCATATCCTAAATCCACAAATTTGAAGGCATGGTCATACAAGAAAAAAATAAAGGCAAAACAGCCAAAGGGAGGCAAAGACCAATAATCTGTATGCTTTTGCTAAAATTAAGAAGTTTAAAAAGTGAATTTTATAATTCATGATAGGTTTTTTTTTTTTTTTGAGTTGGAGTCTAGCTCTGTTTCCAGACTGAAGTACAGTGGCATGATCTCAGGTCACTGCAACGTCTGCCTCCTGGGTTCACTCTATTCTTTTGCCTTAGCCTCCCAAGTAGCTGGGACTACAGGTGCACACCACCACATCCCGCTAATTTTTATATTTTTTTGTAGAGACAGGGTTTCACCATGTTAAGCAGGATAGACCCAATCTCTTGACCTTGTAATTCACCTGCCCTGATCTCCCAAAGTGCTGAGATTACAGGCATGAGCCACTGCGCCTGAGCTTCATTATAATTTATAATAGCTTTAAAGTTCATAAAATGCTGCTTCTCTGTCAGCCAAAGTATTGAAGAACACATGTAATTCTTTCTTCCTGCTAGATAATGGAAAATATTCTTTTTTGTTGTTGCTTGCAAAGTTTATCAAATACATTTGCAAGAGAATTCATGCAGTTTTCTCAGCCTTGACAAATCTACAGCCCTAACCACACCAATGCAAATTTTAATGATGGGTTAGAAAGGAGTAACTCATTCTGTGTATTTATTACTGCTGTCACAAACAATGATGGAAGATAGTCTCATCAAAAGCATTTGTCAATGGATATGATTAGAAAAATTTAATTCATCCAGAGATTTGAGAATGTGAACATTGCATGTTCTTATAAGAGAGTTTTCTTTTTTGGGGAAACCAAAGTAATTATTAGTAAGAAACTTCGAAGTCTGCATTTAAAGGCTGTCCCTTTTGAAGCTGACTGTATCATGCAGAGCTCATTTCATTTGCCTGCAACGGTATACTTTCTACTTATATACTAGTGACTTAAGGGTGTTTTATTATCTGAACACAAACAGAATTTCTATGCCAATTTGAATTATGATTTTTTTTAAAGTTTATTTACCCAGTTGGAATGCTTTTTATAGGAGGAAAGAATTGAGGTAAGGAAGTATCTACAGAGGGAGACCCAATTACTCTTTGCAAATGCATTTCCTCGCAGTCAAAACATTGAAGTAGAAGGTGAAAATTAAACATTCAGCCATATAGGGATAGTTTAAAAAACAGACTTAATAGTCTAAAATTGAATGTAAATGCTTTGAATTCTGTAATCCTCTAAACATTGGTTTGTGAGTTGACTGTATACCTCAAAGCACATAGGTGATAAAAGCAAACTATGAAGTATCACTAAGAAGCGTCACTTCCTCTCTCCTGCCAACTTTGAGTTTACTGCAGGTTGTTAGACTTTCATATTTGCTTCTGTAAACTCATTGGCACATAATAGTGCAGCACTGTCAGGAAACATAAGTGTGGGCAGAAACATCACCTTTTGTACTTTAAAGCAGTGAATTAAGTCTTGATGGCCACACACTAAAATAAGGATACCCTTTTCCCAAAAATGTAACGGCAAGATTAATTGAGTTGAAGGTTTTGTGTTATCTAAGTGTAGTAGTGTTCTTCTCTCATAAAGAAAGGAAACTTAAAAATTACCACTTAGGTGAATGACAGTAGGACCAGGAGTGTTGTGAGGTGAACAGGGGGAATTAGAGGTAAATGGTAAAGAATTCCAGCTGGGCACAGTGGCTCACACCTGTAATCTTAACCTTTTGGGAGGCTGTGGCAGGATGATTGCATTAATCGAGGAGTTAGAGACCAGCCTGGGCAACATAGTAAGATCCCTCTCTACAAAATAAAAAAATAAAAAAAAATTAGCCAGGTGAGGTGATGCACACCTAAGATTCCAGCTAGGTGAGAGGCTGAGATGGGAGGACGGATCACTTGAGCACAGGAGGTCAAGGCTGCCATAAGCTGTGATCCTGCTACTGCACTCCAGTCTGGAAACCCTGTCTCAAAAAAAAAAAAAAAAACACACATAATCTAAAAAAACCATACATGTAGGAGGTTTGAGGAACTAAAGTCATCATAACGAGTCAGGAGCATTTGCTGGGCTTGTGCTTGTGTCACGCTTTGTCACACTTGCCTTTTATGCATTCATGGTTAATTAAGAGGCTGCATAGATACACCCATTGGAAGACTGTGGAGGAAGGAAAAAAGGGAATCTTGCAGAGGATTGTACCACAGGGGACGGTGCTCGGCAGAGACTTTTTCTCTAAAAGATCATGAGTGTTAAAATCTGAGTGCTGCTCAATTGATTTCCAGATCATTTGGGAGAGAGTAGCTGTGTTAGTGACCCTGGAGGCATTCCAGACAGAATTGCCTCCTGAGGACCTGAACCCCTGCCAGAGGAGGACTGTGCATAAAGTCTGCATATTTCCATCAAAGCCCTGCCCCTTGAGAAGCCTTTTGTGAATTTCACAAAATCAAACAGGGAAAAAAGGAGGAGAAAGGACTATAAAAGCTAGGATCACTTGAGTAACTTAGATTATACCTGAATTTCACCTGGACATCAACATAAAAATTCTGTGTACTTTAGACACAAGAGTGTAAGAGCATTTCATGCTGGAATGGAGCACAGTCGATTAAGCATTGGAGGGCAGGCTGTGTAGCTAGGAAAATAGCAGTTTTGGAAAACTGGGTGATTTCCTGAACACTAATGGTAGAAAGGTACCTAGTTTATGTAAATGTGTGAAAGGAGACTCCTCTGAGTGCTTCACAGGATGTGGGCAACACATATTTTGCCATCCTGTATATATTACCATGCCTTCCACCCATGGTTGCCCAAGCTTAAGTGATGGGAACAATGAAAGAAACAATATTCTTGGCAATGTGGTCATATTAAAGGTTCTGTTCTTTCAGAGGTGACCTCAAGAACATGTCATGCCTCAGCCCCAGCAGTAAGAATATATGTGGTAACTGTGTTGTAGATAACAGAGCCCCCAGTGATAGAATAAAATAAATCAGCTTTTATTTTACTAAGAGCAGAAAAACACAATCTGTATCTCATACACACCAATGTCCTGTGATGGGGTTCATCAACCCTGCATATTTTGAAGATTTTTTTTTTACATTTGTAAACAAGCAATAACTAACCTGAATTATTTCAATGATATTCTCTTGTCACTTGTTCTTTCTCTGCCCGTCTTTCTTAAATCACAGTTAAAGTTTTTCCTGAATGCTGAAATATATTTCATAGGTAAGTTATGTTTCATAGATAGATTCCCTTCTGGCTTGGCTTTTGTATTTGTAGGTGTATAACATTCATTGCTTTAAAAATTGCTCTATCTTAAAATACCTACTATAATTTCCCTTCACTGCTGTGAAAGCTTTTTTTTTAAATATATGTTCAAAAAGCACATGAAGAAACATGAGGTTATTGGAGTGTGGCAGAGTGAATAATGGGCTGGAAACTCAGAGGCTCAAAATTCTGGTTTGGCCACTAACTCATCCTGAAACCTAGATAAACTGCTTCTGATCTCTCTGTGACCCTGTTCCTGTTTATTGTAAATGGCGTTAAACTTGGCTCACCTCATAGCTGTAAAGTAGCTACCATAATACTTTCCCAGTAATTCTTTGGGAATTACATAGTAATTCCAAGTAATTCTTTGGGAATTACTATAAAAAGGTGGTCTTCCTGTTGAGGATGCCACAGCATGTAAACAAGACAAAAATTCCATGCATTTTCTAGTACTGTGTATGTGTGTTTATGGATAGATGTGGGTAGACAGTAAAACAACTATTAACATATACATATGCACACCTTGAACAGTATGATTTACAATGAGGGTATCTCATCTGTATAGTATTTTTATTTTTTCATTTTTATACTCCAAGTTCAGATGTACTTCCTCCTTAGAATTTCAATACATTTTTTTCTCTGTGCTAAAGTGGACCTATGATAACCTATTTTCCCTTCATCTTAGAACATTTTGCTTTTATTTTTTACTATGTGAAATATAAAATTCATATGGATAAGACTCTCAAGTGCTCAGGTACCTGGAAAGCTTGAAGTTCCTCAACACTCATGGGTAGGTTAGGGTCATTGGGGTCAAGATCCAAAGAGCTCATGAGACTTCTTAGAATGATTCTCCTCCAGTTGGGGCAGTGATTGCATAAGTCATCACTTTTTGTGAGAACACCTTCACTGTCAGGGGGACCTCAGTTGTTCCAGCAATGGGGGTGGAGTACTGTTGCTGAAGTACAAGAGGATCCTATTACATTGACAGCAGGGAACATGATGGGGTCAATATCATGACCCTAAGATTCACCTCCCACCTAATCTGTTGTCTTTATCTAAGTTATACAGAGTGACTACTGAGTAATGCTAGCATGATAGGACAGTGCTGTTCAGTAGAACTTGCTGGTGGATGGAGATGCTGTCTATCTGTGCTGCCCAGTGTGGTAGTGACTTGTCACATGTGGCTTTTGAGCACTTGAAACATGGCTGGTGTGAATAAGGACATGCATTTTAAATATGAAATTTTAATTTTTAATGTAAATAATCACCTGTGACTTCTGACTGCTAGATTGATTAGGGCAAGTCTACAAACATTATGCTGCATTTCTGTTATTTAGAAGTCAAATTATAGTAAAATCCAGGGAATTTTTCATTAATATTATGTGTACTTTTGAGAATACATGCAGGTGGTAGGAGGAAGAGGAGGTAATATATGAAATAGGAATGAAGGAAATGGCAATTTAAGCTTAAGTAAGACATGGAATTGGTGGGTTTTCAGAGATAACTGAAAAGTAGTGTTTCAGGGTATGACTCTCTCTGATTTTGTTTTTACAGGTTCTTTCATGCTGGTGAATGCCTCTGGGAGACCTGAGGGGCAGAGAGCCCACCTGCTCTTACCCCAGCTTAAAGAAAACGACACCCACTGCATCGATTTTCACTATTTTGTGTCCAGCAAGAGCAATTCTCCTCCGGGGTTACTCAATGTCTATGTGAAGGTCAATAACGGGCCACTGGGGAATCCTATCTGGAATATATCTGGAGACCCGACACGTACATGGAACAGGGCAGAACTGGCCATCAGTACTTTCTGGCCTAACTTTTATCAGGTATGTGCTTTCTTTTCACTACATATTTTGAAGCATCCTCTATCTAAAAATATAAATTATTGTTATATCATTATAATCAGAAAATGTATAATAAATGTTGGTATATTTCTGTTGACAAGGTTGTGGAGACAGGGGAACATTCATCACATGCTGTTGGTGTGTAAAGTAGTTCAGCTCCTTTGTAAAGCAGCTTGGAGATTTCTCAAGGAAATGAACATAGACTTACTGTTCAACCCAGCAATCCCATTACTGGGTATATACCCAAAGAAAAATAAATTACATGAGTTCAGGTGTTTTTTTTTGGTAGAATGTTTATCACAGCACCATTTAAGATAACAAAGACATGGAATCAACCTAGGTGTCCATCAGTGGTGGACTGAATTAAAAAAACATGGAACATACACACCGTAGAATATTGTGTAGCCATAAAAACAAATCACGTCTTAGCAGCAACATGGATGCAACTGGAAGCCATTATCCCAAGTGAATTAATGCAAAAACAGAAAACCAAATGGCGCTTGTTTTTATTTATAAGCAGGAGCTAAGCATTGGGTGCACATGGACATAAGATGGGAGCAGTAGACACTAGGAATACAAAAGTGGGGAGAGGAGCAAGGGTGGAAAAACTAACTTTTGGGCACTGTGCTCATTACCTGGGTGATGGGATGAATCATACCCCCAAACATCAGCATCGTGCAGTATGCCCAGGTGACAAACCTGCACTTTTCTCCTTTCTCCTAAATCTGCAGTTTTAAAAAATCAGTAAATAATTTTTGTACTAGTGTAAGAAAAACCTATACTATTTGATAAAGGAGTGTCTTAAGGCTTTGTCAAATTAGTAAAAAAATATAATTCAGAATTTGTTTATGCCTGGCATGTATTAAGAAAATAAAAGCAGTCACTTGTAGCAGGGCAAGAAGTGCTAGCTATGGGGTTTGCAAAGATATTTTATTTTCTTTTTTTTAGAGACAGGGACTTGCTCCATTCCCCAGGCTGGAGTGCAGTGTTGTGATCACAGTTCACTGCAGCCTCAAACTTCTGGGCTCCAGTGATTCTTGCTCCTCAGCCTCCTAACTTTTTTTTTGTTTAGAGACAGGGTCTTGCTTTGTTGCCCAGGCTGGTCTCAAATTCGGGTCTCAAGTGATCCTGCCATCACAGCCTCCTAAAGTGTTAGAATTATAGGCATGGGCCATTGTGCCCAGCTGGATATTTTAGTTTCTATATTAAGTATGCCATATGTGAGGCAGAGAGGCATAGACCTGAGACTAAAAGAAGAGGCCCTCTGCAAATGGGTCTCAGGAGTAAATGAGTCATTAGGAGATGAGCCAGTGAGGGGCAGGTCCCTACTTCTACCCTGGTGAGCAATGGGAAGAAAATACCAGATGTAGATTGAGTCCTTGTCACAGAGGCACTGCCACAAGGCCTGTCCTTTTATTTTGGGGGATCTGTGGTGACTCACAGTAACTGCTTTGAGTTCCATTTAAAGTAACTGAAGGGCAGACGCCCATGGGGAGTTAAGAAGTGGTACCAGGCCGGGTGCGGTGGCTCAATCCCGGCACTTTGGGAGGCCGAGGCAGGTGGATCACGAGGTCAAGAGATCGAGACCATCCTGGCCAACATGGTGAAACCCCGTCTCTACTAAAAAATACAAAAAATTAGCTGGGCATGGTGGCGCACGCCTGTAATCCCAGCTACTCAGGAGGCTGCGGCAGGAGAATTGCCTCAACACAGGAGGCAGAGGTTGCGGTGAGCCGAGGTCGTGCCATTGCACTCCAGCCTGGGTAACAAGAGCAAAACTCCATCTCAAAAAAAAAAAAGAAGTGGTACCAAAGCAGTCCTAACATCACGTCCTGTCTGCCCTTCTGTTTGGGATGCCTGTGACGCAAGAGCATCCTGACTTAGGATCAACGTAGGAAATTAGCAACAATGGGCATTTGGAGTGCTTTTTCTTTTTTGTCCACAGCATCTTTGATAAATAACAGTATTGAGAATACTCAATTAATTGCTAACTAAGAGGAGGCATAAAGAGGATTGCAATATTTTGCTTTTCTCTTTCTTAATTCCTTTGGCTCAGACTGGAGCCAACTGGAACATGCATCTAAGATCATTTTTCATGTTTAATTGAGGTGCTTGGCTAGACTTATGGAAAGAAAACTGGGGCTTTCAAGGGCTGCTTGTCTTCAAAATGGGCGTGAACAGCATCCAGTAATCCATTCTGCAGGTTCCCTATTTGTGAGTTAAGATCCATCAACCCCAATTTCTCTCCCCCTGGATTGATGAATAAATGGGCTGTAAATTCCTTGCTTAATTTATCTTTGTAGGCATATACCTACAACAATTTCTAGAATTTAATGAGTGACAAGTTTTTTTTAACAGAAATGAAGAGATAGGGAAAGCTCTGTTAGTGCATTTGGAAATTGTTAAGTTCTTTTTAGAGTATATACTTTGGCAATAAGTTTTAAAAGTGTTAAAAAATTTAGAAATGCTTAGATCCAGCAATCCACCGTTAGGAATTTATCCTAAGGAAGTAATGAAGAGCGATTGCAAATCATTAACTACTGGGATATTCATAGAAGCTTATTTATAGCAAAGAATAATCAGAAACAATATTTTTCCAACAATAGAGGATTTGTTAATTTATGCTACCTCAGTACAAAAATTTATCTTGTAGCCATTAAGAATAATATTATGGAAGAAAATTTAATGATACAATTAAGGTTATATTGTTAAATGAATTAAAGAGGTATAAAGCAATATGCTAAATTCTATTTTAAAATTTTAAAAAATCTAATAAAGATTGAAATATATTCTGAAATAAATACATAAGAAAGTGGTATCTTGGCTGGGTGCAGTGGCTCAAGCCTGTAATACCAGCACTTTGGGAGGCTGAGGTGAGATGATCACCTGAGTCCAGGAGTTTAAGACCAGCCTGGGCAACATGGCAAAATCCAGTGTCTACAAAAAAAAAAACCAAAAATACAGAAATTAGTTGGACATAATGGCGTGCACCTGTAGTCCCAGCTACTCAGGAAGCCAAGGCTGGAGGATCACTTACTTGGACCTTGAAAGTCAAGGCTTCAGTGAGCCATGGTCATGCCACTGCACTACAGCCTGGGTGACAGAGTGATACCGTGTCTCAAGAAGAAGAAGAAGAAGCAAAAAAGGAAGAAAGAATCGAGAATCTCTCTAGCTAGTGGGACAACAGGTGGTTTTTTTTTTTTTTTTTGCCATCTGTTATATTCTCCGTTTTTCCCAATGTTTATGTACTGTTTTTATTTATAAAACAAAAAGTAAAAATTAGTTTTTCCTCCAGAAAGAAAATATCCTATTTAATGAACATCTTCTTTCTATGTAAATCTAGTGACCAATTAGTAGTTTAAAGCATATTAGGAAACACATTTCATAGGATTAAAAATCAAGTGGGTGGCCGGGTGCAGTGGCTTGTGCCTTTAGTCCTAGCACTTTGGGAGTCTGAGGCAGGTGGATTGCTTGAGGCCAGGAGTTCAAGACCAGCCTGGCCAACATGGCAAAACCCCATCTCTACTAAAAATGCAGAAATTAGCTGGGCATGGTGATGTGCGCCTGTAGTCCCAGCCACTTGGGAGGCTGAGGCACGAGAATCACTTGAAGGTTGCAGTGAACTGAGATCGTGCGACTGCACTCCAGCCTGGAAACAGAACTAGATTCTGCCTCAAAAAAATAAAAATAAAAAAAACAAGCAGTAGAAGTGGGTTTGGCCAACCTAGGCTTCAAAGGGTTTTTGTTTGGTGACCTAGGCTGAGAAAGCTGAATGTGATTAAAAACCTTCTTTTGGAGGAGCTTTTCCCAAAGTAGGGAAAACAGGGATTCAGAATGTTCCCACTGTCTCTCTGGGAGTTATTCTAGATTCTTCCTCAGTCTCCAGGTGTCTGCTGTATTGAGGCCAGTGGACCACACTCCTAGTTGACATCAGAAAGTATGTCCTGCTCGTCTTTTTCCTGAGTTTTTTCTCTTGGGCCTTAGTAGTGCCCACGCAAAACCTCCAGAATGGGCTCTCTTGAGACCCGTCACAGCCTCCAGAGCCGCAGTGTGGTGGTTTAGCACGACCTAGGCTGCAGTCAGATGTGGAATTTCTGTTTTGCCTTTTACACCCCTAGCTCAGTCAACTACATTAAAGGAATGATGTGGTTTATGGACAGTCTTGGAAGACCAGACTTTAAAAAGGAACTATCAAACTACATTGAAAGTAAGATGGTACTGTATATTTTAGGCCATTGTCATTTTCAGTGAATTCCTACTTTTTTGAGTACTTTTGGATAAATATTTTGCCTTCCTAATTGTGAACTTCTGCTCCTAACCTTTAAGCCCTCTCACTTTTCACTGTGACCTCTCACACTTTACTGAGCACTAAATTATTTGCCAAATAAAGTTACAAGTTTATTCTGATAGCTCTTTGGTTCACTTTTGAATTGATATCTTCATTGCTTCATTGATATCTTAGCCCGCTGTGCTGCAGTAACAAAATACTACAGATCGTATAACTTAAACAACAGACAATATTTCTCACATTTCTGGGGTTTTGGAAGTTCAAGATCAGGGCGCCAGGATCGTCAGATTCCAATGGAAGTTTCTCTTCCTGATGCAGATGGACATCTTTCTGTGTCCTCACACAGTTGGGGGAGGTCAGGGAAGCAAGAGCTCTCACACCTCTTCTTATGAAGGTCTACTCCCATCATGAGGGCTCCACCCTCATGACTCCATCATCTCCCCAAGTCTCCCCTTCTAATATCACCACATTTTGGATTAGGGTTTCAACATGAGCCTGGGGAGTGCACAAACATTGGGTTTATTGCACTGATCGTTTCATTAGGAATAGCTTTATACTTTGAATTTAAAGATGGAGTTGTAGAGATTCTTTAATACAGTATTGCTGAGTTTTAAAAAACTCCTGACCAATATATGTAAAGGGTGTAGATCTACTGAAAACACACTTGGTTACTTAATTCCAGACTACTCCAACCAAGCATCAGCCTTGGAATTTTTAAAGACAGAGTTAAGGTAGCATTTCTTTATTATTTCCTCTTTATCTGCTTGACAGTAAAGGAACTGAAACATTACCCTAATAGTAATATAAGCTCTTAGGTAAATGGCACATTGTAGATGTGGCAAGAGAATGTCAGCAGGAATATTCCCAAGCACTGCAGGCTTTAAAATCACTATTAAGACCTGAATGATGTTTCCCAGTTGGGATAAGAAGGACAAGCCATATTCATAAATATAAAGTAAAAGGAAGACACCTACCAAATCCAGTTTTCACTCCTGGCCTAAGGTGTCAGCCTAATTAGAGAGAGTCAGAAGAAAAACCTGGACAAAAACAACCAAAAAACAAATAAGTTGTAAAGTTGAGCCAGAGGAGGGGCTTCCTTGGGCTGCAAATCCAATCCCCAGCCCATGGGGCCAGCACATCTGTACTGAGAAGATGGCTGTTACTGCCTGATGCTCTTAGAAATATGAGTCATGCAAGAGCCCATCTACTTTTGATATAATTTCCCATACAGATTTCTTTATAAGGAGTTCTGTACTGGCCTGAAGATGTGACTCTAGTTTCTATTATCTTTCTGATTCCAAACATATAAAAATTAATTTTTCCAGCATTGTGTGTGTATGGATGTATGTGAGTAACATTATCTTATGTGAACATGGTGCATAAAAGTCAATATCCACGTGATGCATTCTCAGGCCGTTTCTAGGCCTGAAAGCTGAAGACCAGATAATAGGATATGGGCATCTAAAGGAGGTGACACCTTTGAGAAACCTTCTCTCAGGGTGCAGGGAGTCAGCTTTCCCTAGACAGAGCCTCTAAAATTACTACGTAGGCTGCAGGATAGATTCTAGAATTCTAAAATATTAATATAAGCTTCACATATACTTGAAATATTTATGTGTTAAAATACTTTATATTCATATAGTACTTTATTTCTATAAGCAAGTTTCACACTAGTAAGTAGTTTTGATATGAATGGGAATTGATTAATGAATTCTTTTAAAGGATTTTTATATTATAAATTGTTTGCACATGAATAGCATCAGAGGCCAGTAAAAGAACATACACTTTATGTTACAAAGAATGGGATTTGAATATCATCCCTGCTTACTTAGAAACATGGGCAACTGATTTAAACTTTGGGAGCCTTACTTTCCTAATTATGGGGTTAAATTTAATGACTGTTCAGGGGTTGAAGATGAAAGGAAAAGTGCACTGGGGATACGCTAGCCTCTTAAGAAGTGGTGGCAGTTTGTTGAACTACCGCTAAGATTATTAAGATTTGTGGAAGATGGTAAAAGGGAACCAGTTAATAGTTGAGTGCTTTCTTTCTCCTTGCTAAGGAGCTTTAAATGTGTTTAGTGGAATGTTAAAAGGTATTAAATGAAAAAGGATTCTAGGAACAAATTCTTTTGTGAAACACTGCATGAGACAAAGTGAACCAAGTTCCCTTCCATCAGAACATTCCAGAACTGCTATCATACAAAAATGCAAGGTAAGGTTCTATGAGCATCTGTCCCTTCCCTGGACTTGTTTGACTGCATGCATCTCAGGGACCCTGGGTTGCATTCAGGGACCGTTGTGTTGGGCTCTTCAGTTCAATACTTCTCATGACCTCCTGGGCCTCCTTCCAGAACGTTTATTTCTCACTTCCCTTTGGCTACAAAATACTGAGTTAATTTTCATCTTGGTCAGCATCTGAACTTGGCAATTGTTGGACTAGGGGAAGTTTTCAATCAGTCTAGACACAGTGTCCTGTGTACTCTTGATAAACATGATAGGTCTTTTTGGGCATCTCTTACATTCACATTTTTTTCCTCTAGCATTAATATTAACATTATTAGACATTTATAGAGTTTTCAAAAGTTTCTTAGCAGAGTAAAGTGTTCTTGCTACAGTAGTCATTTTAGGTAGCATTTACTATTTATGGTAGAATAGTATGCTACAGGTACACATCACAATGGTAACCTGCATGGAATACAGCTAACTGCAGGTTAATTACTGTTCCTTAAAACATAAATTGTCAAGTATTTGGTGATTAACACATATTTAATTCCTTATTTAATGTTTTTCCTAATTTCTGCTGCGTGGCCCTGCCCTCCAGTGGTTGGGAAGCGGTGGAGAAGTGCGGGTGCCTGCTGTCCTCAGAGCACCTGCCTCCTTTGATTTAGACATTGCCTTTTTGCCATTTGAAGAGTAATTTTTTCCTCATGCATTCACCCTCTTGTTTTCTTGTGCTGATTAAAAAAAAAGATCTCTGCTTTGATTCTGCCCTCCACCCTCCCCGCCGCCTCCTGTTTATCACCCCCACACTCCTGAGGCAAAGGAGTCAACCATTGATTTCTTCTGATTCTAATCATTCATGCACCCCAGAAGCCTCTGCTTGCACCCAGAATTTTAGCCTTCTTCTCTGCTTTCAGAAGACAGTGATTCTGAGCCCAGTCAGAGGTCAGGGAGGCAGTGATCTTTAATAGAAATGGTTGCTTTAAAAAGAGAAAAAAATGCATAGGTAGCTGAAAATCCCCTTCCCCCATGGCTCTCCATAAGGAAGTGAGGCTGGGGAGGGTGGGCAGCGACTGTAGGGAGTGGGAGGATAAAGTCATCAAATATGAGAGCCTTGTTGGTTCATGAGAGCCTCCTTGTTAAAACAAATGCCTTAGATACACTGAAAGGTCCTGGGAGAAGATTAGGAGTGGATTCAGCTGGGCCTCGCTCGGAGTTCTTTGTGCAGCAAGGACTCAAAGGAGCTTGTGCAGGAGAGAGGGGCACTAAACCAAGATTCATCCTTATCAGTCTGACATCTTTTCTGGTAAATGAGGAGTTGAGGGAATAGGGATGACTTGATCTTACATATCTTTTCACATTTCACTGCAAACTTTATTCCCCTGCACAGCTGCCTCAGTGCCTGTTTCTTTGGTGTATTTGCTTTCGGCCTACTGATTTTACTACAAAGCCATGTAAAGCCACAGCTAAGTGACGGCAGGCCCACATACATTTGCTGCTTAGAGACAGTGTTTTAGAGCTGAATTGTTGAGTCTTTTATAGGTTGTGTTCCACAAATCCAGGGAATGTTAGGAGGCATTAATTGACCAAATGGGAAGAGGCACTGGGTTAAACAAAGTAGAACAGAGTCAGTTCTGCAGGCCATTCAAGAGGCTTGGAGTGTTTTTGAATCTCCAGGAAGGACACATGGTGAATGTAGGTGCCCAGCTGGAGTCAGAATTTGGGCTTTTGCGAGTATTTCTTGAGTCTGGTGTTCCCTGAAGTACACTTGGGAAATACTGATATGTGCCAGTTGAAAAATAGAACATACTTTGACTCCATAAATGCCTTGGCTATGGCTCTTATTCCAAGTGTAAGACAATTGAATTGCTTCATGCCTCTAGAGGATGTGGGGAATTTGCTGTGGCAGTGAAATATCACTCTTTCAAGCAGGAAAGCTAGTCTAGCAGGTGCCCCAATACTCTGCATTTTGTGCTTAAAAAAGACAATATGTTTCAAGAAACCCCTGGGGACACACTAGGTTGTCAGTTTAATATTGACTTAGAACTGTATTCAAGAAGTAGAACAATTTGCATGATTTATTTTCATCCTTAAATATTTTATTTTTGAGACAGAGTCTCACTCTGTCACCAGGCTGGAGTGCAGTGGTGCGATCTTGGCTCGCTGTAACCTCGGGCTCACTGCAACCTCGGGCTCACTGCAACCTCTACCTCCCCTGTTCAAGTGATTCTTCTGTATCAGCTTCCTGAATAGCTGAGACTACAGGCACATGCCACCATACCTAGCTAATTTTTGTATTTTTAGTAGAGCTAGGGTTTCACCATGTTGGCCAGGATGGTCTTGATCTCTTGACCTTGTGATCCACCCACTTCAACTACCCAAAGTGTGGAATTACAGGCGTGAACCACCAAACCAACCATCTTGTACTTCTTATGTGATGATAAAGGATAAGTACTTCTGTTGTTTAGCATCCTTATCTCAGCATGGTCTGCTGCTACATGTGTATCAGCCCTGTTCTTTATGACTTATAAGTCATGATTTTTTTCCCCTCTAACTTAATTTCTGTGCATGGGTATTGAATGAGTATCTGACCCATAGGTCATACCATGCTTTTCTCTAAAGGGAAGGAGGAAACAAAAAGAAAAGTGAGGAAGGTTGTGTTATTGGTAGGAAAAACAGGTGAAGTCATTTAAAAATATCATTTTGCAAGCACCGATAACTAGCTCCATTGCAAATTTTGCTGCCTTTTGAGTGCCTTTACCTTTCCCAAAGTAGATTTTTATTTTATTTTCTGATAACATGTCAATACAAATACAAATGCTTGAATATTTTGCTCCTGATTTCTTAATGTGACATGTTTTATGGTTTTGCCTTGACTCTTTAATATTATAGAAACTTTATATGTTTTATTTTATGTAACTCACTTGACACAAACAAGATAAAGTTTTTGCAAATGGGTGTGACCCACCTTTGCATTTTATTTAAATCAAAACCAGAAGGATGGACTAGATAATATGTGGGAGGACAGAAATACACCATTTAATCCCCTTTGTTCTAGGGAACTGACTAATGACTTCCACCAGCACATTTTACTCAATGAATGTCTGTGTTGGTAAGCAAATCCCCTTTCTTTGCTTACACATAGCAAGGAAAAGTGGCAGCATGAAAAGCTAATTTTGCTCTTCACTGAAGCAGGGAGGATCAGGGAGGCTGTGGTGTTAAACTGCTTCCCCATCTCCTGTTTGGCTGACATCTGAAGGATAGCCTGATGTCAAACCTCTCAGAGGCCAGCATCCAGGCTGAATTTTCATGAGCAAATGAGAGCAACAGTCAGTTTAAACAACTGGTTTAGCAAGTTGTTTCCTCCCTGAAAGCAAATGGCTTTTCCCACAGTCTCCAAAGGCTATAGGGATACAACATCTTGTCTCCTGAAATGTTATTAGTTGAGATTGAATAAATATTGATTCTCTCCATTCTACATTTTCTTACATCCCAGGGCCGCAAATGTCTGGGAGCAATCAGCAAAACAGTGCTTTGAAATGGGGACTCAGAGTGAACCACATCACACAAATAAAGTTGATTCTCTGTTATTTGCAGCAGTTATGTCTAAAAAGTAACAGAGAACACCAAGTTAGTGAATACTGGACTACTTCTATTGGAAATACGGGGTTAGGTTCCTGTGAGCCTCTAGTCACAATGGTTTTGTAATGTTTTTGTCCACAGATCAATACATAACCTCATTTTATATGTGTTTCTGTTTAAAGATGCCATATTTATGTTGTTTGTGTTGTTGATTCATTAACTTTGAACCTATGGCCCTGGCCAACAGCACTGTAACTCATCCTGACTGGAGCGCTCTAACACGTGTGTTTTTTCCTTAAGGCTCATCTTAGCCTCCTTACATTCCTCAGGAGCACTAGGCAGCCCTGAAGTGCTACACTTGGGTTCATTTTAAAAAGCAACATCACCCCAAAAACACAAAAATGGAAAAACATAGCACTAACTAGACCATGATAAGGATAGTCTTTTATGGTATAAAAGCTGAAGCAAGATGACAGAACATTACCCTGCCTGACCTTACCTAGGAACATACGTGTTGAGCAACTCACATATTTTTGCTGCTCTGTGCATGTCGACAAATGACCATGAAAGCTTTGCAAGTATTGATTTTTGGGGTTACAAATAAATTTTAGGAAGTAGGCAAATTCACAAATATGAATCTTGACTAATGAGGATTGACTGTATTTTCTGTTAAGCCAAGTCCAAAAACAAGTGATAGAAAATTGTTTGGTGTTGTGACAAAATCATTTCATAATAAGATAAGATGACTCTGTGATTCTGTCAGACTGACCCATAACTTTTCAAATAATCACAATTTAGATTGGGCTACAGGGCAAAGACATTTTTCCTAAAAATGTTTGTTTCAGTAAAAACAACAAACAGAAGCCATTTAGTCCAAATTCAGCTAACATTTTAAACATCAAGAAGATGGTTTAAAATGAGATCTTAGGGTCAGGTTTTAAAGTGTTACTAATTCTCAGTAGTTCAGTGTCTTTATAGAAGATTTTTGACTTCTCAATGAGTTGGGTTTTATTTTGTCTATTTTTATTTTATTTTTTCTAATATTTTGAGACCTATAAAGCAATTAGTTTTTCTGGCTTTGTTTTGGTATATTGCAAATATGTATTTTAAAAAATTGATACTGATATTACAAACTTAATTGGGTATTTAGAAAACCGCACATGTAATATAATTGAAAACAAGTCAAGCCAGGGACAGGGTCTTCTTTTCATTACTGGTATGTGAGGCTCCCCTGTGGAGTGCAAGGCATATTATATTTGGCTGTGATAATATATTGCTTTTGACATTTGCTTTCTTGTTAACCAGAGTAATGACTGTGCATTGGTGAGTCAAGCAGGAAAGTTTTCTCTAAAAATAGGAGGCTAGAGAGTAAATATTTCAGGCTTTATAAGCCAGACGCTCTCTGTGGCAGCTACTCAACTCTGCCGCTGTTGTATGAAAGCAGCCGTAGCCAACACGTAAATGAATGAACATGGCCTTGTTCCAATAAAGCTTTATTCATGGACATTGAAATCTAAATTTCATATAATTCTCATGTATCATAAAATATTCTTTTATTTACTCCCACCAGTGAAAAATTTAAAAACTATCTTTAGCTTGTGAGCAATATAAAAACAGGTGGTGGGACAGATTTGGCCAGGGGCTGTAGTTTGCCAACTCTTGTATTAAACTTGATGTTATTGAAACTATGCCATATCACTCTTCTCAATTGCTGTATTTTTTATAAATCTGGATGTAAAAATTTTACAACATGTATATCTATGCATTAAAAGATATGTGTGTGTGTGTATGTGTGTGTAGACATATATGTATGCATTAGTATGTATATGTATTCTATATACATATAGTCTCTCATACTTGCTAGTAAGGCAGTTTGGCAACAGGAAAAGAGTCCAGACTTGAAAGCAAAATAGATCTAGGATTAGACCCAACTCTGTAATTACTTGTGTGAACTCAGAAAAATTACTTAACCTTTCTAAGTCAGCTTACTCATCACTGAAAGGGAGCTAATATGACCTACCTCACATGATTGATGGGGGAAAGTTAGGTAATATAGGCAAAGGATACCTGGGATATGGAAGTATACAAATAAATAGTTTTTTTTTTTTATTACTAAGTTGTTGGTTTTTTTTTTAAGAGAAAAACTTGGTACATAGCTCCATTAGAAATTCAAACCTTACTTCTAATATAGAATATTTTCAATATATTTTGTTCTGTTTCATAAAAGTGAACATGACACATCCCCACATCAATTTCTTACACCTTTCTTTTTTCCTTTTCCAATGGTACTGTTGGTATTCTCATGTTACTGTTTCCTCTGACCTCAATCTTTTTTGACCTGGATGCTGGCATTTTCAAACATTCCTATGATTTCCACTGGGTTCTACACACACTTGGTATACCTCACTAGAGCAATACCTGTATTTTTACTGAAGTAGTTTCTTATTTGACAGAAAGAGAAAAAGATTATTTTCGCTTTTGAAGTCTTGTAAGGGCACTGGCTAGAAAGGCGTATGTAATGGAAAACTTACCAGATAGCCAGAGTTCATGACAGTGAAACCTTGAGCAGAATTCCAAAATCTGTTTATAAGCAACCTATGTAAGATGAGCCTCGTCTTTTTGAGCTGCATGGTTTTTGTTTTGTTTTGTTTTTTGTTTGGAGACAGAGTCTTGCTCTGTCACCAGGCTGGAGTGCAGTGGCATGATCTTGGCTCACTGCAACCACAGACTCCTGGGTTCAAGTGATTTTCCTCCTTCAGCCTCCTGAGTAGCTGGAACTACAGGCTTGCACCACCACACCCAACTAGAGATGAGGTTTCACCATATTGGCTAGGATGGTCTCAATCTCTTGACCTCATGATCCACCCACCTTGGCCTCCCAAAGTGCTGAGATTACAGGAATGAGCCACCATGCCCAGCCTGAGCTACATATTTTAGTCCTCTTATTTGTTAGAAAAAGACAAGGCAAATCTCTCAATGGTTGGGTGTTTAAAATAGTTAATCTCAGACTACTCTATAGGTCTTTATTCAGATGGCTTCATTTAGTTATGTTTATTTCAAAATAGGAAACTCTTCAGTACAACTCATACTTACTTTATAATTGTAGTATTGAAACAGTTGTATACCATGTTGTAAACTTGAAGCAGCTAATAAAACTTGTACTCATAAGTCCCTTTACAAGTTTCTAAGAAAGAGCTAGAAAATGGTTTTAATAAACATAGAAGTTATTGCTTCAAACTTGTGACACAACTTAAATGAATGGCATAAGAAACTTTCCTTTATATAGCATGTATTAATTTTGTATGTTTGTATGGGTAGGGATGCACACATGAATGCATCAACAAAGTGTATTTTTATCTTCTTGACTCTGCAGTTGGCTTTAAGTCAGTGCTGGAACTAGCCAAGTTTGAGAAGTTTACTTTTTAAAATCTCTAATTAAACTGAAAGTGGGCAGGACACCTACTTGTAATCAGATGCTGTCTTTCTTTGCCTCTTGATATTCTAGTTGGAAGACTGAGGGGAGCAAATGAAGTTGCTAATAAAAGCATGTGTGTAATTCTTTTATTGTGGCCTTGTTAACAAGCCATCTTGATGGGAAATATGGGGTGCATTGGCTTGTTTCTGAGCCCCTCTGCCTCTAGTCCATAGATGTAGACAGATAGTTGCTGGGAAATCTGTGAGTTGATACTAGCAGGCTGAAGCTCTGCATTGGGGATTTTGTGGCTGTGTCACAGGTTTCCTGGTGTTGGGGAGGAGGAGGCATGGTTCTGTGGCAGGGAAGGATCCCGTTGCTATGAGCTGTTCTTTTTTTTTTTTTTTAAATCTGTCATTTGGCCATTGCTGTCTTGTTCTATTCTTTCATCATTCATGTTTCTTTTTTTTCCCCCCGAACTAAAGCTTACATTTTATAAAACTGTCTACCTTGTTTAGATCCTCCAGAGCATGTAGTAGATATTTTATAAATATTTGGACTAAAAGACTCAGAATTTCTTAGCATAAAACTTCTGAGAGTCATCCATTCTTTGATGCGATAGATGAAAAAATGGATCCGGAGAAGTCTAGATGGCTCTTCCAGGTCTCGGATCTTCTCTGCCCCCTTTTTTGCACACTCCTTTGCTTTGCTAGGGGTATGGACCTGTATAGATTTAAATAAAACATTATGGATTAAATTTACACATACAGATCAACTTAAAAATAGATCCACACAAGCATGTCTCACATGTACACTATATTCTAAAAGCTAATGCATTATCATCAAAGAATAAGGATAATTCCATTTTTACTTGAAGCTTCAGCTCTTGTTGATACAGCAAAATAAAATTTCAGTGTGAAAGACAGTTTTGATCAGGAAAGATGTCTTCAGCTGTTCTATCCATGATATATTCCAAGTGCTTATCACAGTGCCTGGCAGAGAGGTGGTATTCAGTAGAGCCTTGAGTTAGTTCATTGAATAAATGAATGCATCAATGAATAAGGGAAGAAGGAAGAGAGGGATGGTAGGTGGACTGAAGGAAGGTTTGATGACCATTTCTGCATTTGGTTTTCAAAATACATTTTTCTAACCACAATGACCATGCTCTTGGGTAGGTGGTAGTGGTGGCATCAGTGGCCACCCCTTGGCTGTTCTTGCAGTAGCCATTGTATCAGAACAGCTTGCAGGTTTCTGCAGTGCCAATTGTAGCTTTTTCTTGGGAGGCAGGATGTGACTGTTATCCAGGGAACCTGTTTTGAGGGCCTCAGGAATGCTTTTTCCTTTATTTGCTCTCAATACTCCTTTTCTTTTTGTACTCTCAGTTGTCCTCTTAAAGACTAGTACTAGAGAGATAAATTAGCAGGATCCCATTGCAGGAATATCCGTGAATATCTTCCTTTCTCTTGTATTGGCAGTGGAAACAATTCATTAAACTTATGAACAAGATGAAGTTTTATTTCATTTCTGTTTTTCTGTTGTGCCTTTCCTCTTCCCTGTGTTACATGTTATTGTAATAGCATTGTGGCACAGTGTTTCTGGGATGGCTTCTGTCCCTGTACTCTAGGAGGCCTCTTGAGCTTTTCCATTCTGGGCTCTGCTGATTGCTTTCTCCAGTTTTGAATCCATCACATACACAAAATAATGCAGGCCTAGGATCAAAGTTTTCATTTCAGCTATGTGTAGAAGTGAAAACATCATATTTGGAATCAGGAAAAGTGAGTTTAAATATTGCATCTATAATAGACTCATTGCATTTTTTGGACAATTACTTTGTATGTAGAGCTTTTAATTTTTTTGGAACTATGAAAGTATGAATTTTTTTCATGAACTAATGAAATAATGGAATATCTTCCTAGTGTATGTAACATATATGCTTAGTAAATGTTAACTTAAAATTACTTTTATATATTGAAATATTTATGGAAATCATTGTAGAGTCACATGCAGTAGTAAGAAAAATAGAGATATCCCTGTGTACATGTTACCCCATTTCCCAGAATGCTAACATTTTACAAAACTACACTATAATATCACAGCCAGAATAGTGTATATGTACAGTTAGCTTTGCACAATTTTGTTACCTGAATAGGTTTGTGTATCCTCCACCACAGTGAAGATGCTAAACAATTCTACCAACACGAGGAGCAGTGACGTTGTCCTTTTGTAAGCAAACCCATCACCCTTCTGCCTCATCTTCCTGTGTTCCTATCCCTGGAAACCACTAATGTGTCCTCCATTTCTAAAATCTTAACATTACAAATTATTACATAAATGGAATTATAGAGTACCTGATCTTTGGGGATTGATGTTTTTCACTCAGCGTAGTTATCTGGAGGTTCACCCAAGGTGTTAGGTACCTCAATAATTTGTTTCTTTTTATTGCTGAGTAGTATTTCATGCTGTGGATGTACCACAGGGTATTTAATTATTTACCAGTTGAAGGACATCTGGACTGTTTCTGTTGCTTGGCTACTATGAATAAAGCTTCAGTAAACCTGATGTGCGCAGATTTTTTTTTTGAGATGGAGTCTTGCTCTGTTGCCAAGGCTGTAGTTCAATGGCATGATCTCCGCTCATGGCATCCTCCGCCACCCAGGTTCAAGCCATTCCCCTGCTTCAGCCTCCTGAGTAGCTGGGACTACAGGCGCATGCCACCATGCTCTGCTAATTTATTTTTTGTCGTTTAGTAGAGACAGGGTTTCTCCCTGCTGGCCGGGATGGTCTCCATCTCCTAACTTTATGATCTGCCTGGCTTGGCCTTCCAAAGTCCTGGGATTATAGCGTGAGCAGGTTTTTATATGAATGAAAGTTACATTTCTCTGGGATGAATCTCCACGAGTGCAATGGTTAGGTTGTGGACTTAGCATCATGAGTCATTGTCCCCTGCTGAGATAGTTTTCATTCTGTGTGTAAATGGAGGTCAAAATAACATTCATGTGGAGCTTTTAAATGACAGCCTGACACTGGCACCTTTAGCCAATATATCAGATTAAGAAAATTGATAGCTCTTTCACTGGTCCTTTCTTTTTAGCCTTAATTTCTCTGAAGTGGCTGTACCATCTCAGAAAAATCCATCATTCTTAGAACCTCCAGGGATGTAGGCCTTTTACTCTTCTCTGGCTTCTCCAATGATCAAGGAATAGCTAAAGCCCTCTTGATTTTGCCACTGGAAACTTTTATATTATTTTCCTCTTGATTCATAGCTCTGCCGTCTGATTTTCAGTTAGCCACTTCATTATTAATAGGTTATCTTTCCTGGTATCTGTGTCCTAAAGTGGAGTCTTCTGCAACCTGGTCACAGCTGACCTTTGTGGCAGTAGGTCCAAATTCTCCCCTTGATGGCCATGGTCACGCCCACCTCACAGCCTTCATCTGTGCCCAGGACTGAACCTGGTCCTCTTCACACTGTTAGTTCCTTCTCATCCTGCACTTATTGGCCCAACTAACACCTCCTCATGGGAGGTCCTCCTGGTGTATGTTCCTCTAGTACCCTGCACTATGCCTTCATAACATTTAAATTGTATTATTTTTTCACTTATTTTGATTATTATTATTATTTTTCAAATGGTATTGTTTTTCAACTTACTACCCCACATGGTCCAGTGTGGTCAGAAAGTCACCTTCAGAACTTCAGAAATATTGCCTAAAGCAATCTAAATCTTCACATTTTCTCTTGAGGGAAAACAACCACAATCCAAATGTGGGTATGGCAGTGGGTTTAACATACAGTGTAACCTAAAAAGTCTTCTTTAGACTTGGTTGCGTGTTCAGGATCTCTCACAAGCTTGACTATGGCTTTGGGTGGGGAACCCTTTGCATTTGCTGAAACTGTTGGAGAGGGAACCCCAGAGACTCTTCTATATCATGTCCCTGTCTCCCACCAGGCAGCTTACTCACCAAGTTGCCCTCTGTGCCAACTCACTAGCCTGTGAGCTTCCTTGCTTTTCCTACAGTGTACATGTCATCCGCCGCAACCCCATGAAATATCTTTCACTAAGGGTTTTCTAAGCTGGGACTCTGTCTAACCCATTCACTACCTATTGACCTCCTTGAAGATTGGGGTGGTGTCTTACCTACCTATGTAGTCTAAAACCTGGAACATTGACTAGCAGATGTTAAGCACATGAATGAATGAATTAGTGAGAGAATAAAGGAAATTATTTATAAGAGTCTTATATATAGGAGATATTTGGTAAAAGTCAGACAAAATGAATATGTAAATCTTTCTTAATTTTCTAGGTGATTTTTGAAGTGATAACTTCTGGACATCAAGGCTATCTCGCTATCGATGAAGTGAAGGTGTTAGGACATCCATGTAGTAAGTTGTCTTTACTTGTAAATATTTGGGTACATCATTGGGGGCATATTTACATTATGAATGAAGAGAAGGGTTGAAAGCCTGCAAAGAAGTCATCCTGCCAATCTCTGACAGGTCTGTATATTTTGGTTTGCCAGCCCAGAAATCCAAAAGCATATACTTAGTGTAAATGCTATGGTTTGTTTATGTCTAAGTATTTTAAAGTGTGGGTCAGGAATGGGGAATGAAGAAATACTTTGGCATGCTCAGACATCCTTGCAAAGAACTTGTTTCTTTGTTGCCATGGTCTTTGGAATTCTGCTTTCAGTTGTAGTACAAGGTTAAGTATTAAGAATCTGTGCATTTTGTTCCTAAGTCCAGTATGTTTTCGGCACGGTTCCTTAGTATTTATTACATAGTTTCAAATGTTATAGCAGCAAACAGGCCTGGGATCTGTCAAACATAAGATACCTACCTAAACCACCTGGGGACCCTAGAAATGGCCTGCTCTTCATATTTTAAAAATTAGTACTTTAAAAAAGTACAATGGGTGATAAGCATACAATTTAAAAAATATCTACTATGAACAACTAACAATTTGTCAGGTTTGTATGTGAACCTTTTTCTTAAATAAAATAGTGCAGATTGCTAGATCTATTTCTCTCCAGACCCCACCCCCCAGGGGCTACCACAGTGGTGAGCTGGTTGTTGGACCTGTTATGATTTCTAGTCTGGACATAGCAGCAGACTGTAGCTGCATGAAGCAGAAAAGGGATCTTATTGAAAGAGAATTGGAGGACAGTGATATCCCTGAGAACACTTGTGGTTTAGACTCAGATGATGAGCAGGCCCCCAAAGTGAGGCTATGCAAGCAGCCACAGCAACCAGTATGGCAGAGGAGCCAGCTGTGAGAACATGGGCAGCTGGCACTGTGTCTGTGCCCACCTTATGCTTGAAGGATGACCCTTGCCTAGACATTCTGCACTGACTCTGGGTCTTGGCTTCTTTGACCTTAGATGCAAAGCCCTGAGGGGGATATCAGGGTGAGTGAGCTAGATCGTACTCATTCATGCCTTGCAATTGCTGTGACTAGGAAAGTGAGTTCTTGGCTTTTCGCACTCTGGCAAGGGAGCTGGGACTCAACTTTTACCAAATAACATACAGTGCCAAGCAACTGAACTTTGAAAATGTGCGTGTGGGTGTGTGTGCGTGCGGATGTATGTGCCTGCTGTTTCCCATAATCCTCATGGGTTTATAAAAGCAGAAAAGTAAGGATTGCCTTTTATAAATGCTAATGAATGGTTTCCAACCATATACATTTCTTTGTATTCTAATTATTTTTTACTTAGTATTACATTTTTTAGGTTAATCCATGGTATTCTGTCATATATACTACATTCTATTTTTTCTAGTATTTTATGAACATTTAATATTTCTCCCCAGTTTTTCTCTATTAAAATAGTACTACCATGAGCAAGGTGGATGCACCTCCTGGTGCAGTGTGTGAGAGCCTCAGTGGAGTGTATTCTTAGAGGCTGAATTGCTGGGATGTAGTGCAGACACATTTTTAGTTTTATTGGATGCTGCCAAAATGCTATGAAAGGTATCTGAACTAGTTTATAATCTCACCAGCAATGCATCGTAGTTTTATTTTCCCTGTATCTTTGTTCAAAATTGATGTTGTCAGACTTCAAAATTTTGGCCATCTGAGGGACGGTAACCTGCTTTACTTTTAGGATCTCTGGCATTAAAGAGAAACTGGCTAGTTTATAATTTCATGGGTCTCTCCTGATGAACCCTACCCAAAATTATGAAAGAATGGTTATATCTACAATAATAAAAATGGAAACATTTGCAGGACTGGCTCAGCTTTTTAGTGCATGGATTCAAGTAGATCACCAGGACCCTCTTTGTAGGTTTTATAGAGAAGTCCTGTGTTGGTTGTTACCTGATGAAGAAGGTATCGTGACACAGTTGTCTAAATTCCATCAAAGGGGTTTTGCTCTCTCTGATATCTCTGTTTGGTGCTCTGAAGCTTGCCAAACATTGAAGTTAATATAAAGCAATCATTCATTTGTTACAAAGGCAGGTGTTACTTTTGTATCATGTTATATTTGTCTTTCTTCTGTTGTCAGCAAGACTGGGGAGTTCAAGAAGATTCTCTATCACCTCCCATTTCCTGAAAAGGGAGGAAAACTATTAAGACTGTACCTAATTGAAACAGCAGGACAAATTTAGGAAGCAGAATACAATTACCTGAGCTGGAACTCAGCCAAATCCTCAGAGTAATAGCCTCCAGCTAGAAAAGTGCCATGAGATCTTCTAATATGCACAAAGTTCGTGGCCTCTGATTCACTTCTTACTAGGAGGTTAAAAAAAAAAGATCCAGTAACTGCATGCTGAGCACTCTAATGACATATGCTGCCTCCATGTTTCTTAAGGCAGACCCCACGGCAAGGTGGATATACTGAATGCAGGTGTAGTGGCTACAGCCAGGGTTGCACGTGGCTTTCTATTAGGTGTCCTGGGCTCCTTCCACATCTGGCCAGTGGCCAACATAATAGCTTCTGAAGTGTAGCCCCTTCCATTCTACTGGATTTTAGTCATTGTGTTCAGCAAAGACCTAAAGACTTCATGCTTATCAGTGCCTTTCTTAAACGTCATGCAATTTTGTTCTTACCATAGCAGACAGCTTCCTATGGCCATAGAAATGGTGTTTATGTTCTCTCCTTTGGAGAATACCTGTGCTAGTTCCTAATTGGCTTTAGGAACTGCTGTTAGGAGGCACAAAATTGCAAAACAGGCTTTGTACTAAGGTGATGTATGGTACACAGCATTGTGAACTGTAAGCCTTAAATGGTTTTGATGATGGCTCTGCCATAGTTGTTTTTTCCTGAATCTCTAAGTTAATGGGGAAAGCATGCAAATAAACATTTAAAGAAGGCAATAGTTTGTTGTCAAAATGGAAAGCTTTACAGGTAATATTTTATGTGATTTCTTTTCAGGATTTCATAATAATCAATTATTTTGAAATTTTGATGTTCATTAAATTTAAATCCTAAAGGAGCATAATATTTTATATCTAAAACTATACTTTCCAAATGGCTGCAAAATTGCTGAATCTCATTTGCTTCACCGTAAAGGCTCTTATTTGGATTCATATAGGTTTATGAGTAGGCATTACAACATTTTTTAATATTAGATATTCTGATATAAGTATACAGTTGCTCATAAAATTGTCTTTAATGTAGTGACAATAAGATGCAAGATCAGCCTGAATTGTGGAATGGCTGTGCAGAATCAGCAGCTCTCTAGCGTACGACCACTTCTAATAAACAGATAATTTTTGCATTTGGTATGCACACTAAAAATGTATTTGGAATTTGGTTCAGTAATCCTGCTAAGAAAAGAAGCATTTTAATATAATAGCTTCCTAATGTTGTCTCCTGTTTTTAAATATATTATGAGCTATGCATATATGGGCATTTCTCTTATTACCTTATGGTAACTGATAATGTATTTTTATGTCTTAAGAGCCATATGTAATTTTAATAGATTTATTAACCTATCACTCACATAATTTATCCATACTTAAAGTGTACAATTCAGTAGTTTTTAGTGTATTCACAGTTATGTAACCACCACCATAATTAAATTTAAAATACCTTAATCATCCCCCAAAAGACCCACTACCAGTTAATAATCATTCTTCATTTTCTCTTGTTACCCATGGAGGGTGTCCAGGTTCTTGGTGTCTTCCACAAATAATTGGACAAAACACACAAATAAAGCAAAGAAAGAATGAAGCAACAAAAGCAGAGATTTATTGAAAATGAAAGCACACTTCGCAGGGAGGGAGCAGCCCATTCAAGTGGCTCAAGATCTCAGTGACAGAATTTCATGGGGTTCAAAATACCCTCTAAAGGTTTCCCATTGGTTACTTGGTATACACCCTATGTAACTGAAGTACTGACTGATGATTAGTCTGATTGGTTGTGGGAAGGGACCAATCAGAGACTGAAGTGAAGTTACAAAGTTACACCCTCGGTAAATATTTGACTGGTTGCAGAAAGTGATCAATCAAGAGGCTGAAGTGAAGTTACAAAGTTATACTCCTATGCAAATGAAAACTTGGCTCAAGATCAGCCTGATTGGTTGTGGGAGGGGACCAATCAGAGGCTGAAGTGAAGTTACAAAGTTACATCCTCAGTAAATATTTGATTGGTTGCAGAAAGTGATCAATCAAGAGGCTGAAGTGAAGTTACAAAGTTATACGCCTATGCAAATGAAAACTTGGCTCAAGATCAGCCTGATTGGTTGTGGGAGGGGACCAATCAGAGGCTGAAGTGAAGTTACGAAGTTACACCCTCCGTAAATATTTGATTGGTTGCAGAAAGTGATCAATCAAGAGGCTGAAGTGAAGTTACAAAGTTATACTCCTATGCAAATGAAAACTTGGCTCAAGATCAGCCTGATTGGTTGTGGGAGGGGACCAGTCATAACACTTTCAATTTTTCATCTGTCCAGAAAAAGTTGGGGGAAGCAGCGTGCAAAGGAAGTAGCTCTGGTCCTTTTGTCACTTGGATGTGTAAAGTTGGGGTTCTCCTTTTGATTTAGTTCTAGGAAGTCAGCATTATTCAGCTTTAGAGTCTCTGCCTCTAGACCCTATTCTCCTGACTCACGTCAACCACCACTTCTAGCCCTAGGCAACCATTAATTTACTTGTTATCTCTGTAGATTTGCTTGTTCTCCATATTCATTTAAATGCAGTCACACTATGTGTGCTTTGTGTCTGGCTTCTTTCACTTAGCATGTTTCAAAGTTCATCCATGTTGTAGTGTATATCAATATTTCACTCCTTTTTAAAACCAAATAGTATTTTGCTGTATTGATATACCACATTTTATGTAAGCATGCATCAGATAATGGACATTCAGGTTGTTTTCCCCTTTGGGCTATTGGACAAAACACACAAACAAAGCTAGGAAAGAATGAAGCAACAAAAGCAGAGATTGGGAATAATTAAGAATAATGCTGCTGTGAATATTCGTTTTCAATTCTCTTGGGTATGATTCTCTTAGAAATGTACTTAGGAGCAGAATTTCTGGGTCACATTGTAACTGTTTTTAGCATTTTGAGGAACTGTGAAATTGTTTTTTAAATTGGATACACCATTTTCCATGTCAAAGAGTAGTGTATGAAAATTTAAAATTTCATATTCTTGCAACTATTTCTGTCTTAAAAAAAAACAGCCATCCTTGTGGGTTTGAGGTGGCTTCTGTTTGTAGTTAGGATTAGCTAATGGTAATGATGTTAGGCATCTTTCCATGTGCTTATTGGCCATTTATATATATTTTTGGGAGACATGTCTATTCAGATCTTTTCTCCATTTTAAATTATTTATTTTTCTATCATTCAGGTGTAAGAGTTTTTTTTTTGACTACATACAAGTTCCTTATCAGACATATGATTTGAAAACATTTCCCCCCAACCTGTGAAGTTTTTTTTTTTTTTCATTTTCTTGATGGCAACCTTTACAGCACAAAGATTTAAATTTTGATAAAGTTCAATTTTCTGTGTTTTCTTTCATCACTTGTTCCAGTTGTCTTATTTGGAGTTGTCTCTAATATTTCTTCCAGTATCACAAAGCTTTCCTATGTTTTTTTCAAAGAGTTTTAGTTTCAATTCTAACATATAGGTCTATGAGCTATTTAGGTTAATATACAGTGTAAGTAAGTGGGGTAACTTCATTCTTTTGCATATGGATATACACTTATTCCAAAACCATTTGTTGACATACTGTTCATTCCCTATTAAATTACCCTGGTACCCTTGTTGAAAATTAATTAATTAATATAAAGACTTATTTCTGGATTCTCAGTTCTATTCAGTTGGCCTCTATGAATGGTCTTCTACAAGTATGATACTGTTTTGATTACTGTACCTTTGTAGTAAATTTTGAAATTGGGACCAGTGGGTTTGTTCCTTTCTCATTATTGTTTTGGCTATTCTGAATCCCTTGTGCTTTTTTTTAAATTATTTTTTGCTAGGAAACCTACCTTTATTCTTTTTTTCCCTTTTTAAAAATTATACTTAAGTTCTGGGGTACATGTGCAGATTGTGAAGGTTTGTTACATGGGTACACAAGTGCCATGGTAGTGGTTCGCTGCATCCATTACCCCATCATCTACGTTAGGTATTTCTCCTAATGCTATCCCTCCCCAATCCCTCTACCCCCTGCGATTCCTCCCCTTACCCCCAACCCTCCAGGCCCTGGTGTGTGATGTTCCCTTCCCTGTGTCTGTGTGTTCTCATAGTTTAACACCCACTTATGAGTGAGAACATGCAGTGTTGGGTTTTCTGTTCTTGTGTCAGTTTTCTGAGAGCAATGGTTTCCAGATTCATCCATGTTCCTGCAAAGAATATGAACTCATCCCTTTTTTATGGCTGCATAGTATTCCATGATGTATATGTGCCATATTTTCTTTATCCATTCTATCATTGGTGGGCATTTGGGTTGGTCCCAAGTCTTTGCTATTGTGAATAGTGATGCAGTAAATATACATGTGCATGTGTCTTTATAATAAAATGATTTATACTCTTTTGGGTATCTACCCAATAATGGGATTGCTGGGTCAAATGGTATTTCTGTTTCTAGATCCTTGAGGAATTGCCACACTGTCTTCCACAATGGTTGAACTAATTTACACTTCCGCCAACAGTGTAAAAGTATTCCTTTTTCTCCACATCTTTTCAAGTGTCTGTTGCCTCCTGATTCTTTAATGATCACCATTTTAACTGATAGGTTTTGATTTGCATTTCTCTAATGACCAGTGATGGAGAGCTTTTTTTCATATGGTTGTTGGCTGCATAAATGTCTTCTTTTGAAATGTGTCTGTTCATATCATTTGCCCACTTTTTGATGGGGCTGTTTTTTCCTTGTAAATTTGTTTAAGTTCCTTATAGATTCTGGATGTTAGCGCTTTGTCAGATGGATAGATTGTGAAATTTTTCTCCCATTCTGTAGGTTGCCTTTTCACTCTGATGTTAGTTTCTTTTGCTGTGCAGAAGCTCTTAAGTTTAATTAGATTCTATTTGTCTGTTTTGGCTTTTGTTGTCATTGCTTTTGGTGTTTTAGTCATGAAGTCCTTGCCCAGGCTTATGTCCTGAATACTTTTGCCTAGGTTTTCTTCTAGAGTTTTTATGGTGTTAGGCCTAATGTTTAAATCTTTAATACATCTAGAGTTACTTTTTGTATAAGGTTTTTTGAAAGGGATTCAGTTTCAGCTTTTTGCATATGGCTAGCCAGTTTTCCCAAGGGCATTTATTAAATGGGGAATCCTTTCCTCATTGCATGTTTTTGTCAGGTTTGTCAAAGATCAGATGGTTGTTGTTGTGTGGTGTTCTTTCTGAGGCCTCTGTTCTGTTCCATTGGCCTGTATCTCTGTTTTGGTGCCAGTACCATGCTGTTTTGATGACTGTAGTCTTATAGTATAGTTTGAAGTCAGGTACCATGATGCCTCCAGCTTTGTTCTTTTTGCTTAGGATTGTCTTGGCTATGAGGGCTCTTTTTTGGTTCCATGTGAAGTTTAAGGTGGTTTTTTCCAATTCTGTGAAGAAAGTCATTGGTAGCTTGATGGGGATAGCATTGAATCTATAAATTATTTTGGGCAGTGTGGCTATTTTCACAGTATTGATTCTTCCTAACCATTAGCATGGAATTTTTTTTTTTATCTGTTTGTGTCCTCTCTTATTTCCTTGATTAGTGTTTTGTAATTCTCCTTGAAGAGGTTCTTCACATCCCTTTTTGTATACCTAGGTATTTAATTCTCTTTGTAGCAGTTGTGAATGGGAGTTCACTCATGATTTGGCTGTCTATTGTGTATAGGAATGTTTGTGATTTTTGCACATTGCTTTATTATCCTGAGACTTTGCTGAAGTTGCTTATCAGCTTAAGGAGATTTGGGGCTGAGATGATGGGGTTTTCTAAATATACAATCATGTCATATGCAAACAGGGAAAATATGATGTCTTCTCTTCCTATTCAAGTACCCTTTATTTCTTTCTCTTACCTGATGGCCCTAGCCAAAACTTCCAACATGATATTGAATAGGAGTGATGGGAGAGGGCACCTTTGTCTTGTGCCAGTTTCCAAAGGGAATGCTTCCAGTTTTTGCCCATTCAATGTGATATTGGCTGTGGGACTCTCATAAATAGCTCTTACTATTTTGAGACATGATCCAGGAGAGAGATCCAAGATTGCTGATAACTAGCAGCTCAGGATTGTAGCTCCCAGTGAAAGCACAGAGAACCAGAGGATGCCACACTTTCAGACGAATTTTTGTTGCTTATGGACCAGGAGATTCCCAGTGGAGGAGCCCCACGGGTCGCCAGCATGACTCTTGTGGCTGGTGTGGCTGTTTTGCCGGTGCCCCGGCACGGCGGTTCTCGGTGCAGAGTAAACGGGATTGGGTCCCCTTTTGGTCAATGCTTGGAGCTCTGGGAAGGCAGAGTCACCTATTCAGCTGATTGAAAAAGGGACTCAAGAAGGAAGCCAGACCGGAGATTCCCAGGCAGAAAAGAACCGTGAATCTTAAATCCGCTGTTTTAGCCAGTGCAGTGTGTTGCTCAGATTCCGGCGCTGGGAATCAATAAGTTGGATGTCCACTCAGAGACCTAATTTGAAAGTCGGTAATTACAAAGACAACAGGTGGATAAATTTACAATGATGGGAAGAAACCAGCGTAAAAAGGCTGAGAATACCCAAAATCAGAATGCCTCTCGAGGCCTCAACAGGGGATCACAGTTCCTCATCAACAAGGGAACAGGACCTGGTGGAGAACGAGTGCGTTACATTAACAGAATTAGGCTTCAGAAGGTGGAAAATAAGAAACTCCTGTGAGTTAAAAGAACATGTTCTAGCCCAATGTAAAGAAACTAAGAACCTTGAAAAAAGGTTTGACGAAATCCTAACGAGAATAGACAATTTAGAGAGGAATATAAGTGAATTAATGGAACTGAAGAATACAATACAAGAACTCTGCTAAGTATGCACAGGTTTTAATAGTCAATTTGATCAAGCAGAAGAAAGGATATCAGAGGTTGAAGACCAGCTTAATGAAATGAAACAAGAAGACAAGATTAGAGAAAAAAAAGTAAAAAGGAATGAGCAAAGTCTCCAAGAAGTATGGTACTATGTGAAAAGACCTAATTTACATTTGATAGGTGTACCTGAATGTCATGAAGAGAATGAATCCAAGCTGGAAAATATTCTTCAGGATACTATTCAGGAAAACTTTCCTAACCTAGTAATGCAGGACAGTACTCAATTCCAGGTAATACAGAGAACACCACAAAGATATTCCTCAAGTAGAGCAACCTCAAGACACATAATCGTTCGATTCACCAGGGTTGAAATAAAGGAGAAAATACTAAGGGCAGCTAAGAGAAAGGTCAGGTTACCCATAAAGGGAAGCCTGTCAGTCTCACAGCAGATCTCTCAGCAGAAACCCTACAGACTAGAAGAAAGTGGGGTTCAATATTCAATATCCTCAAAGAAAAGAATTTTCAACCCAGTTTGGCTGAATCTCATATCCAGCCAAACTAAGCTTCATAAATGAAGGAAAAATAAAATTTTTCATGAACAAGCAATCACTCAGAGATTTCATTACCACTATGTGTGCTTTACAGAGCTTCTGAAAGAAGCACTATACACAGAAAGGAAAAACCAGTATCAGTCATCCCAAAAATTTACCTAAAGGTAAAGAGTATCTTCATAATGAAGAATCTATATCAACTAATGGGTAAAATTGCCAGCTAGCATTAAATGACAATATTAAACTCACAAATATCAATATTAATCCTAAATTTAAATGGGTTAAATGCCCCAATCAAAAACACAGACAGGCAAATTGAATAAAAAGTCAAAACACATTGGTAGGCTGTATCCAGATCCATCTCATAAGCAAGGACACACCAAGACTCAAAACAAAGGGTTGGTGGAAGACTTATCAGTCAAATGGAGAGAAAGAAACAGAAAAACAAAAACAAAAAAACACAAAAAACAGGAGTTGTAACTTTCGTCTCTGACAAAATAGACTTTAATGGTAACAGGGACTAAAAGAAACAAAGAAGGACATTACATAATGGTAAAAGGATCAATGGCAACAACAGGAGTCGATGATCATAAATATATATGCACCCAATATAGGAACACCCAGATACATAAGACAAGTTCTTAATGACTTGTAAAGAGACTTGGACTCCCACACAATAATAGTGGGAGACTTTGACACCACATTGTTAATATTTGACGGATCAACGAGATAGAAAATTAACAGGGACATCTATGATTTGAACTCAGACCTGGAACAAGTAAACTCAGTGAATATTTATAGAATTCTTCACCCTAGATCCACAGAACATACATTTCTCTAAGTATCACATTACACCTATTTTGAAAGTGACCACATAATTGGAAGTAAATCACTCTTCAGCATTTGCATAGCATTTTACAGACTTAAATGAAATATTGGTTGGCTGTTTGTTATTTTCTTCCCTTATTCCTTCCTGTCTCTGCTGTTAAGCACAATTATTGGCATAAAAGAGGTTTTAAATACCTAATTTTAGATTGCATTCCAGCCTGGGCAATAGAGCAAGACTCCTGTTCTCTCTCCCTCTTTCTTTTTCTCTTTCTTTCTTTCAAGAAAAAAAAAAGGAAGAGGAAAATATCTATATTCATGCATCTCTGCCTTGTGCACTTAGGAATCTACAGGGCAGCTGGCCTCTAATTCAGCCCACCCAAAGGGAAACTATCAAGAAAAAAACATTCCCCCCAAAAAAAAGAGATGTGATCCATCGATACCTTATTTATTGAGAGTTTTTAGCGTGAAGGGCTGTTGAATTTTGTCTAAGGTCTTCTCTGCATCTTTTGAGATAATCATGTGGTTTTTGTCTTTGGTTGTGTTTATGTGGTGAATTGTGTTTATAGATTTGTGTTTGTTGAACCATCCTTGCATCCCTGGGATGAAGCCAACTTGATCTTGATGGATAAGCTTTTTGATGTGCTTGCTGTTGGAGTTGGTTTGCCAGTATTTTATTGAAGATTTTTGCATCAGTGTTCATCATAGATATTGGCCTGAAATTTTCTTTTTAGTCGCCAGGTTTTGGTATCAGGATGATGTTGGTCTCATAAAATGAGTTAGGGAGAATTCCTCCTTTTTGTACTGTTTGGAATAGTTTCAGAAGGAATGGTACAAGCTCCTCTTTGTACCTCTGGTAGAATTCAGCTGTGAATTAGTCTGGTCCTGGAATTTTTTTGGTTGGTGGGCTATTAATTGCTGCCTCAACTTTAGACCTTGTTATTGGTCTATTCAGGAATTCAGCTTCTTCCTGGTTTAGTCTTGGGAGGATGTAAGTGTCCAGGAATTTATCCATTTCTTCTAGATTTACTGTTTTTGTTTTTTTTTTTGCATAGAGGTGTTTGTAGTAATCTCTGATGGTAGTTTGTATTTCTGTGGGAGTGGTAGTGATATGCCCTTTATCATTTTTTATTGCATCTATTTGAATCTTCTCTCTTTTCTTTCTTATTAGTCTGGTTAGCCGTTTATTTTGTTGTTCCTTTAAAAAAAACAGCTCCTGGATTTACTGACTTTTTGATGGTTTTTTGTGTTTCTAACTCCTTTAGTTCTGCTTTGATCTTAGGTATTTCTTGCCATCTGCTGGCTTTTGAGTTTATTTGATCTTGCTCTTTTAGTTCTTTTAATTGTGACATTAGGATGTTGATTTTATATCTTTCCTCGCTTCTCTGGTGGGCATTCAGTGCTATAAATTTCCCTCTAGACACTCCTTTAAATGTGTCCCAAAGATTCTGGTATGTTGTGTCTTTGTTCTCATTTGTTTCGAAGAACATCTTTATTTCTGTCTTCATTTCATTATTTATCCAGTTGTCATTCAGGAGCAGGTTGTTTAGTTTCCATGTAGTTGTAGGTTTTGAATGAGTTTCTTAATCCTTAGTTCTAATTTGATTGCACTGTGGTCTGAGAGACTGTTTGTTACAGTTTCCATTCTTTTGCATTTGCTGAGGAGTGTTTTACTTCCGATTATGTGGTCATTTTTAGAATAAGTGCGATGGGTGCTGAGAAGAATGTATATTCTGTGGTTTTGGGGTGGAGGGTTTTGTAGATGTCTATTAGGTCCACTTGGTCCAGATCTGAGTTCAAGAAACATACCAAACTGTAAAGACCATTGATGCTGTGAAGGAACTGCATCAACTAAAGGCAAAACAACCAGCTAGCATTAAAATGGCAGGATCAAATTCACACATAACAATATTAACCTTAAATATAAATGGGCTAAATGCCTCAATCAAAAGACGCAGAGTGGCAAATTGGATAAAAAGTCAAGACCCGTTGATGTGCTGTGTTCAGGAAACCCATCTCACAAGCAAAGACACACATAGGCTCAAAATAAAGGGTTGGAGGAAGATCTACCAAGCAAATGGAGAGCAAAACAAAGCAGCAGTTTACAATCCTAGTCTCTGATAAAACAGACTTTAAACTAACAAAGATCAAAAGAGACAAAGAACAGCATTACATAATGGTAAAGGGATTAATACAACAAGAAGAGCTAACTATTCTAAATATATATGCACCCAATACAGGAGCACCTGGGTACATAAAGCAAGTTCTTAATGACCTAGAAAGAGACTTAGACTCCCACACAGTAATAGTGGGAGACTTTAACACCCTACTGTCAATACTAGGCAGATCAACAAGACAGAAAATTAACTAGGATATCCAGGACTTGATCCCTTGTACTTTTAAATGAATTTGAGAATCAGCTTACCAATTTTAGCCAAAAAATTTCAGCTGGAGTATTGATAGGGATTGTGTTGAATTGGTTTGGGTGAGGGGTTATTGCTATCTTAATATTATCAGGCTTTCTGATCTATGAATGTGGGATGTCTTTCAAAATTTTCTTTAATAGTGTCTGTAGTTTTCAGAGTATAAGTTCTACTCTTTTCTTCATTTGTTAAATTTATTCCTAAGTATTTTATTTTGAAGTTGTTTTAAATAGAATCATTTTCTTAATTTCATTTTTGAATTGTTCATTGCTAGCTTGTAGAAATGCAGTTGATTTTGTGTATCGATCTTGTATCCCAAGATCTTGATGAACTTATTAGCTCTAATTTTTTTTTTTTTTGGTGGATCCTTAGGATTTTCTGCATACAAAATTGTGTCACCTTCAAGTACAGTATACAGATTTCTATTTTTCCAACCCAGATGATTTTTATTATTTTTCTTGCCGGTTCGCCATGGCTAAAACCTCCAGTACGATGTTGATTAGAAGTGAAAAGAACAGAAGTGCTTATCTTTTTCCTCATCGTCAGAGGAAAGCTTTAAGTCTTTCAGCACGATGTTGGCTGTGGGGTTTTTTTGGTAAATGCTTGCTTTTAGGAAGGAACTTCCTTTTTCTTCCTAGTTTGCTGAGTGTTTTGTTTTTGTTTTTGTTTTTCTAATCATTAAATGCTGAGTTGAGTTTTACCAAATCCATCTTCTCTATAAGATTGTTATATGGTTTCTATCCTATATTCTGACATACTATATTGATTAATTTTAAGATGTTAAAACAATCTAGCAGTCCTAGGATAAATCTCACTTAGACATGCTATATAATCTTTTATATATGTTGCCATGTGGCAGTTAAACATTATACAAAGTTAACTTGGATATATGATGCCTTGAATTCTGAAATCTTAAAATTATACAGAAGTATGCCCCATTATTTTGATGGAAGTTTAAAAACAAAATAATATAGTGAAAAGAGATAAAGCCGTTTAACCCATGTGCTATATATCAGATAAATTGAATACAGAATCCAAGACTGTTCTGTATTAGTACTTGGACAATGGGAAATAAGTCAGAAATTTCTGTAAATGTCAAAATTTACAATATGGCCTATAAAATTCAAAATTGTTCTAGTTTTAAAAAATAATCTTTCCATTATTAATTTGTGTAGTCACCCATTGGTTGCCCCTCTCAAATTTAGGTTTTTTAATGAAGATTTATTAAACAGTATGATTGAAATAAGAATAATTGTGACAAATCACAAATTAGAATTGTTTTTGGAATTATGTTCTGGTGAATAAAGACAGATTCATGTGCTTTGGTTGAGAGATGCATGGAACTGGAATTGACCTTTTACTTTAAACATACAGGAACTCAGTTTGGACATTTCTCCAAAGGAATATCATTCTTAAGATAGAGTTGACTTCTAAAAGTTATTTATATGTAGTGGGTAGCTTAGTTTTCTCTGATAAGAATGTTGAATTTATTTTTCCACTTGAAAAGTTATTCTATTAAAGCCTATTCTTATCTTTCAAGGAGAACAAAACTAACTTTGACCTGAACATGTTAAGAGAAAAATTTTCTGCTTCTATCACAAGAATTACTTGGCCTTTTTGGACCTATAATCTCATTTGTCTAATGGAGATAATAATAATGTTTTTTTTCTCACAGAGTAAATATAGAGATTACACTAGTTAATGTACATAAGGAACTTATAACAATGCTTACCACATTCTAAGAACTTAATTAATGTTAGCTGTTTATTAATATTATTAGGCACTACACTGTGATAGACTTGCTAGACTTAGTTAGCTGCTAATGGTAAACCTCTAAATAGCTAAAAATGATTGATATCCTAGATGAGGAAATTTAGTTTTATGTCCATTGTAAAATTAAAAAAAAAAGTTTGCAAAATATATTGGTTCTCAGTACCAGGTTGTTTTGGCAGCAAGCTGCTTCCTTTTTTGTAATGATATGTTAAAACAAATAGGGAGAAATATTAACTCTGCTTATTCTTGGGAGTTGGGCATTCATCCCCTACGTTAACTCTATTTATGCTGGCAGTTTGGCATGCATCCCCTACATTTCAACCTATGACATTACGTTAAAATGTAAGTTAAAGCAAAAGGAGGTTAGGAGATAGTCCTCTTGTTCCATTTCAGTTTGCACTTTGATCTCACAAATTACTTTTCTCTGATTTTGTTGCTAGTATTTTTATGCAGACTTTGAAGAATCAATAATAATGAAACATCTACAAAAAGATTTGCATCTTGGTCAATGATAATTATTGGTTTTGGGATCAAAGGCTGATTTGAGATCAATTAATACCCCCAAACCTCTATTCTTTCTTAGTAAAAAGCAGCAGAATATGGAAGCAATGGGAGGATAGGAGAGTTGTGCTAAGAACCTATTTGTTATTCATAGAAGATACTTAGTTTTTAAATCTCCTACAGATTTTAGAAGAAAGCTGGCAAAGCATTTTGAAAGGGTACCCAGGAGACAAATGGGCCTATAAATTTGGAGAGAGAGAGAGAATATTTCTTTTTGAATATGAGATAGATTGAAATTTCTATTCTAAAGATGGTATACACCTGATGTTGCAATTAAAGTAGTATGGCAAGACTCAGAGCATACAGCTTAGCATGGGATCTAAACATTTCTGGCTGTAGAGCTCTTTTCTTGGGCTCTTTTCCAGTTTCCAAAGACAGATCAGTTATTTGAAATAGTAAGGAACATTTTTGAGGGCTAAGTATGAGGCACAGACAATGCCTTGGCTGCATCAGCTTGTTTATTGTTTATATCACCACAGTAAAATAGATACTTTTAAAAATCTGTATTTTACATATAAAACAATTTTGTGAAGATTTAAGTTTAAGAACTTTTGCATATATTCAGACATAATAAAGGACTGAAGGAAGTATTGATGCTTGAACACAAATGTGCTGAAATCCAAATCTTAAAATAATATCAGCCTTAATCTGCTTGCCACCTGAACATAGTTCTAGGATTTATAGCACTAAACAAGGGGAATCTAGGCATCTTAAAAGTTTGGAAGATTATCTAAGCCTTTAATATTTACTGAAAAAACTTACAACATTAGCAGAATGTTTGACTTTCATGTTCTTGGAGAAAACTAATCTAGGAGATTGTATTCCACAGTGTTTATTTTATTTACCCTGTGAATGAGTTAATATCTTCCATTTAGGTTAATTGTTTTATATTTCAGAAGGGTTATTTGCTTATAAAAGTGTCTATACTTAATAGGTTTGTATGTTTTCATCTGGTTTCCATTTGAAGTGTAACTGTATTATCTTAGGTAGATTATATTTTTTCTTGCAGTCATTTTTCCAACCAAGCAACACTATTTTCTAAGCCAAAGGCAATCAGTTGGTTCTAGGGTAGGGCCCTCCCAAAATATAATTTGGACAGAGGTGTAAATTCCCACCCTTAACCTCACCAAAGAAGTAACAACATATGGAAAGTCCTTAAGAAAGCCACACTGAGGAACAAAATAATTCCAAAGGAGAAGTGATAACTGATTCTGTACAACATGTCTTTATTAAGGATGGGTGTAAACAAAGAAAGACTGAATATTACACAGTTGTTATCTTTGACTCCCAAATTAAAAATGTAAGTTACATTCTAACAGCAAATCCCCTGGTTATAGTAAATACAGCCATTGCTTGGTATCCAAGGAAGATTGGTTCCAGCACACCCCCAATACAAAAATCCAAGGATGCTCACATCCCTTATATGAAGATAAGGAAAGGCACAGATGGTGGGAAGTCTGGGAGAGGCAGTGAGGCTTTATAAACCGAGCCTGGGGTTTGGAACTGGATATACCAGAGTTTGTTTTTCTTCTGACACTTACTAGCCAAGCACTCACAAGTGTTCCCCATCTTGGAAATGGAGATAATATCTCTCACAGAACATTTGTGAGTACTCAGTGGAAAAGTTTCTGGTACATAAGTATCCAATAAAGATTATGTGGTTCCATTTTCTAAAACAAATAGGTCTTTGAGTTTTTCAGGAATAAAGACTAACAGAGAAATTCAGTTTTGGGACTTTTTACAGAGATTCTTTAAAAACCACAAAATTATGTTATTCTTGAGCAAGGGGTAATTTGATTAAGTCAGTGAAAAGCAGAGATCATAGAGTTGTATATTAATACATTAGTATGAAGAAACAGTGGTCTGTGCTCATATTGCTTTGTTGGAAGTCACTCCAACAAAGTGATGCTGAGCATCAAGAATACTTTGTCCGAATTATTAGTGGCCTCCAAATTTGTAATGGGGCTTTCCTGTGTATTATGATATTAAATTAAGTTTTTCTTTGTTGTTTGGTAGTAACACAACTTCCATTCCTGCCCAGGCTTATCTAAGCACTAGTTTGTAATCTTTTCTACCCAGTAGTGGGGCCCCATTTTTTGAAATTGTCTAGACATGGCTAAAGACACACTGGCAGTGTGAAAAAGCTGGCAAGGTCTAACAGATGTATTCTAGTTATTATCCTGATTTATTAGTCTCTCTCAGAAAGTATGATCATCCTCTGCTTCCTTTTCTGTGCCCACCCTTTATGCTTTGTTACTCTTTCACTCTGTCATTATTAGGATAAGGGAATGTTTTCCTGAAAGTAGAATTTTTCATAAAATTTAAGTCCTGAATTATCATTCTAGTTCCTGGACACCTGTTTTCAGTGTGATGCAGAAATTGGTCTGTGCTTCTCACATCGAATAGAATAATCCTTTATTTAAACAGCTGTCCTATATGGACAATGTACATTACAAGACGATGGTGTTCACCATTTGGGGTTCTTCTTAGTTTTTGAATTTAAAATAAGAATCAGCAAACATTGCCATGCTGTGGCAGTCTCAGCATCATTTCACAGAGTATGTCTAAAGGAATACTGTTTTATTCCTTTAGAATAGTCTTTTTGGTAGCTGAAAAATGCTACATAAGTAATGCTGCATACCAGTTAGTTGTATTAGAATATATATTATGTACTGCTGTGTACTTGGCTTAAAAAACTTCCTTGACAACATCATTTAACTTCTTACTGTTCTTTTCATGTGGCGGGTGTAAATATCTAACATGTTTTCGTTCAAAACATCAATTAGGTTTCAGTATAATCTTTATTAATACAGATCTGTTCTTACAGAAGACTGCTGAGCTATGATAATTTGCACAGCAGGAACAATAAAATATCTTCTTTCTGTTTCATTCTACTCCAGAATGCTTGACTTTTTGTTATTCTTTTACACAAGATATAAAAACCTTTTATGATATCTTTTAAAATTATAATGAAATCTTTAAAGCTCATATAAGCAAAAGCATTATTTTTTCCCAAGGTGAACAAAATTGAAAGCCTAAAAATTGCAGATAGATTGAAAAAGACATATATTAGTTACAAATCTTCACTTTTAATATCTTTTATTCTTTTTCTTTATGTAGCCAGGACTCCCCACTTCCTGCGTATTCAGAATGTGGAAGTTAACGCTGGCCGGTTTGCTACCTTCCAGTGCAGTGCCATCGGCAGGACCGTGGTAGGAGACAGGCTCTGGTTACAGGTACAGTAACTCATTTTCACCAGTTAATGAAAGTCCAGCAAGAAGAATACATTCACCCTGAAGGAGAAACCTGGAGAAAGAGACTCAGTGTCAGGTCTTAGAGTGAGAGTTTCCTTCTTTGTTAATAAGCAGTCAAATTTCTTATTATTCTGTGAAAGCTAATTATTTTTGTTTACACACGCTTTGTGACTTTCTCCTTTTTTACTTTGCTTATGCTTAGTCATGTTACTTGGAATATCTCATTGTCAATTTACTTATAGGGCAGTATATTAAATTACAAAATATAACACTCTTCTAAGTCCTCCCTTGAGAAAAATGGAAAGAATCACACACACACCCCACACTTTATAGGCCTTTTTGCCATTTGAATTTCCAAGCTATAAGCCTAAACTTAGAAATTAATAATAATATTTTACTTTTGAGTTTTTAAATTATATGTTTTTTGGTATAATGATCAAATGTGTAACTTGTTTTGTAATTATTCAAATTCCACCATATGTGTTTTGCATGGCAAAGGCTTGCGTGGATAGATCCATGCTCTCAGGAATCCTGACAGAATGAATGGAATTAAATTACCTGTCCCTTCTAACGATAATGCCACCCACTTTTTGAAGCTCTAGGTTTGGAGTTTTCCCCTCCATTAGAATTCTCCAATTGCATTCTTGTTTATTCCTTTTAAGCATTAATCTGGAGGCTGCTCATTCTTTATCTTGACTGGTGTTGATTTTTTGTCCTTATCCTTCCTTGTTTTGTTTTGTGTAGGTTTCTTTTTTAAAAAATATTATCTTATGCTAAAATTAACTCCAAATGGATTAAAGACTTAAACATAAGACCTAACATCATAAAAACCCTAGAAGAAAACCTAGGCAAAACCATTCAGGACATAGGCATAGTCAAGGACTTCATGACTAAAACACCAAAAGCATTGGCAACAAAAGCCAAAATAGACAAATGGGACCTAATTAAACTCCAGAGCTTCTGTACAGCAAAAGAAGCAATCATTAGAGTTAACCGGCAACCAAATGGAAAACATTTTTGCAATTTACCCATCTGACAAAGGGCTAATATCCAGACTCTACAAAGAACCGAAACAGATTTACAAGAAAAAAATGACCATTCAAAGGTGGGCAAAGGACATGAACAGGCATTTTACAAAAGGATACATATATGAGGCCAAGAAACATATGAAAAACTGCTCATCATCACTGGTCATTAGAGAAATGCAAATCAGAACCACATTGAGGGATCATCTCATGACAGTTAGAATGGTCATCATTAAAAAATCTGGAGACAACAGTTGCTGGAGAGGATGTGGAGAAATAGGAACACTCTTATACAGTTGGTGGGAGTGTAAATTAGCTCAGCCATTGTGGAAGACAGTGTGATACTTCCTCAAGGACTAGAAATAGAAATTCCTTTGGACCCAGCAATCCCATTACTTGGTATATACACAAAGGACTATAAATCATTCTATTATAAAGACACATGCACACATATGTTCATTGCAGCACTGTTTACAATGGCAAAGACCTGGAACCAACCCAAATGCCCATTGATGATATACTGGACAAGGAAAATGTGGCACATATACACCATGGAATGCTATGTAGCCATAAAAAAGGACGAGTTCATGTCCTTTGCAGGGACATGGATGAATCTGGAAACCATAATTCTCAGCAAACTGACACAAGAAGAGAAAAGCAAACACTGCATGTTCTCACTCTTAGGCAGGTGTTGAACAATGAGAATATATGGATACAGGGAGAGAAGCATCACATGCTAGGGTCTGTTGTGGGGGAATAGGGGAGGGACAGCAAGGGGTAGGGAGGCTGTGGAGGGATAATATGGGGAGAAATGCCAGATATAGGTGATGTGGGGATGGAGGCAGCAAACCACATTGCCATATATGTACATATGCAACAATCCTGCATGATCTGCACATGTACCCCAGACCTAAAGTGCAATAAAATAAAATAAAATATCAAAAAAAAAAAAAGAAATGAAAATATTATATATTTATTTTTAGTTTGCTGCTGAGTTGAACGGTCCTTCGGGTGTTAACTCTTCTGTGTACGCAGTTGTGCTCCCCACTAGCTTCCACTCCATTATGCATGCTAGCCTTGTCTCTGTAGGTGCCACCTCTCCACCTCCTGTCATGGCTTGCAGTGTAATTGTGATTGTGATGGGGGACTTTGTGTGACACTCTGTAATTTTTACATCCTTTATTCCTTTTAATCGGTGCAATTTAAATCAGTAGTCTTTTGTTTTGTTCTGTATTTGTCTTAGAGATAGAGTCTCTCTCTGCTGCAGTACAGTGGTACCTTCACAGCACACTCAACCTCCTGGGATCAAGTGATCCTCCTACTTCAGCCTCCCAGGCGGCTGGTACTACAGGCACATGCCACCATGCTTGACTAATTATTTCGTCATTTTTATAGGGATGGAGTCTCCCTTATTGCCCAGTCTGGTCTCAAACTCCTAGCTGCAAATGATCCTCCTGCCTCGGCCTCCTAAAATGCTGGGATTACAGATGTGAGGCACTGTGCCCAACCCATTAGTATTTTTATTCCTCTCTTTCTGGGGAAAATGGGAGACATTTGAATGTACTGTCCCAAGATTAATCAGCAATGTATTGTCATGATGGGGAATGCATTCTGGAGAGGCTTCTTAAAAAGTGTTGTTTTCTCTGCCAAGATGCCCCACCCCTCTGTCCTGTGTCACTCTCTTTTTTCATGTCCTACTGTCCCTGTTAGAGACTTTGCTGGCCAGGAAGTGTATGCAGAGGGTTATATTGTATATCCCATATTCATCTTTGCTTTCTTCTTTGTCTCTAAAAGTTTTTTTTTTTTTTTTTTTTTTTGAGATGGAGTTTCACTCTTGTTACCCAGGCTGGAGTGCAATGGCGCCATCTCGGCTCACCGCAACCTCCGCCTCCTGGGTTCAGGCAATTCTCCTGCCTCAGCCTCCCGAGTAGCTGGGATTACAGGCACGTGCCACCATGCCC